>NW_027110783.1:47371-66296 GCF_000696795.3 Halyomorpha halys | reverse complement strand
TGTGTTGATCTTTAATTTTATTATGATATAAAATTTAAATATTATCTCTGAAATTATTATCTGATTCCATTCATTGACGATTTTAGCAACCAAACATTCAGGTCCATTAAGGCCTCAATTGATTCTAATGGAAAAATATAAAAGGCATAAGATATACCCCGTTCAAGGGGAGAAATGAATTTTCCTCCGATTTAATAAGATGAAAAGAAAATGCCCCTCCTTTATTCAATACAAAATTTTCAAAAAACAAATATACTGAATTAGAAGGAAGAGGGGAGTTTTTTTCAATTCAAACAAGGATTTAAATCATTTATTTTTCTTTCCATTTATAGGGGTAATAATAATATAAATAAAATGTAAAATTTATTGTACATTTTACCTCGGGGTTCATAACATTGAGTTATACAATTTCGAGATATTAAACATCTTCTTGTGGCTGAATAATAAGAAAAAAAAGTTAAGCGGTCCAATTGTGTACTCCTTGGAACAAAGTTGGACTGTTTTACGGTAATTAATAAGAAAAGTAACTAAAAAAAAATATCGAAAACTATTGTAAGCATATTTTTAGAAAATTCCAAATCTAAATCTTGAGTCTCACTTATTTTGAGTTTACTATAAAATGTTCTGAATATAACAGTACTAAAGTGATGTACTGTCACCATCGAGTAACTGAAATTAGAATTTTGATATCAAATTTGCTATTTCTGGTCTGCATTTGTATGTCTTATCTAGTCCAGCAATGATGCCTGAATTTGAAAAATGTTAACTGTTTAGTCTTTTGCAGGAATCCATGAAAGACAAGATATAATATTATACTAATATTTCCTTATAGTATGATATTATAATACAATAATATAGCATAATTATTTATAATTATTATAATGTAATATTTATGCTCATGCTAACGATATTTTAGCATCGGTATAGCTTTATTGGTATTGATTAATACGTTATATATACATATAACGTATTAATTATTATAATGTAATATTTATGCTCATGCTAACGATATTTTAGCATCGGTATAGCTTTATTGGTATTGATTAATACGTTATATATACATATAACGTATTAATTATTATAATGTAATATTAATTATATACCCAATAATATTTTTACTGGAATTTATTAAATGTCATTATATTTAGAAACAATTCTCAACCACGTATCAAATAACTCTAAATAAATAAAGATACGTATATTTTTTTTAAGGCACCTACATCGAAAGGCTTCTTCGTATGAAAACAATTATTCGCTGGGTCTGTTATTGTTACGCAAATACAGATTCAATTTTCTCGTTTGTGTATCAACAAAGGCTAACTGATAATTCAAATACCCCGAGAATGGCTGTTATGAACAAGGCAACAAAACCCCCTTCCGAAAACAAACGCAATATCTGTTTTGTAATGAATGGGTGGAAATGAATTTACAAATGTGATCCATTTACCAGATTATTTACACGGCTAATTTCATCAATGAAAATCTATTCGATTACTTATAAACATGAATCAAAAGTGAAATTAAATTAATTTATTTTAATAAAAATCTTTATAGGGACCAAAAATACATCTTATATTCAACAAAAAGAAAGGGTTCAGTTCTATAAAATATTAATAATGCTTATAAAAATATCTGGTGTACCCACTCACACAACCTGCGTTACTCGTAATTTGGCTGCTAAAACCAACACACAAATTTCTTGCTGCTAAGTTAGTTAGTTCCTTTACACCAAGTCCAGCTGAGGCAGATGGTTATTTATTCTATTACTGTAGGCTTGAGTATACCCTGTGGGTCCACCTAGCCTTATAAAGTGGGCACAATTAATTAGAGAAACATCTGGCGTTTGAGCGTGTTCATAAGCAGATGAACTCCTTGCACAACCGTCATTTAAGAAATAGTACTTTCTTACAAATCATTAAGCCCCTGAACCTTCATGGGTTTTTGAGGTACATATTTCCATTTTCATTATTATTATTCGATAGAAACTTGATTAATTTATATTTATTATTTTAAAGTGATTTAATTGCCTTTCAAATGTTTTTATGATAATAAAATAAAAGTATACTTTTTGAATTCATTAAACCTAATCAAATAACTGTGAACTCAATTTTTGCTATCACTTTTACCAATTTCCAATATAAGATTTTTTTGTTGTAATAAATATTAACTTATTACATCCTACAAATTGTTGTATAATCATAGATTACGATAATAAACATTTCTTGAAATATATCGTGTCCCTCAATAAGAATGATACAATATGATATCACCAAAAAGTATTCGTTTCCTTCCGTTTAAGTAACTATGGTACTTATTTCTGCTTATTCTAAGCACGCAGAAAACCTGTTCAGTCCACAAGTATGTTATGTAATTGTATTTATTGTCAATCGCTAAGGCATGGATCAAATATTTTGTTTACGGCGATGAGGAGTAGGCGGCGCCATCTACTGGTATAAAGTTCAGCAAAACGCCACAGCCGAACCAGTCAACAGCCACTTGATACGGTTAATTCTCGGCCGATTCTGACCTGCTAATTCGGCAGTGAAATTTTAGGCCTTTTCAACAAAGAAACATCTTTGGAAAGAAACCATGGTTCCGAGCGTGGCGCAAGGAGAATGTTACCCACAGGTCGGTCACATATTAGAATATGTGACAGACCTGTGAGCAACTTTCTCCCTTACTAGACTCAAAAGCAGCACATTATCTGAGTTAAACATCTGAGTATTGGATTTAAGAAGTATGAACTAGATTAGATCAGAATAATGCTCAACTATGAGTCGAGCTCTCAAGCCAAAGTTTGCATTAGAAGTTTGACCCCTCCTCCCTCCCACTCCATCCCTTCTCTTGAAATCAGATTTACCTTCATTTCCATCTCATCTCAGCAGTGAACTTCGTTTTCCCATCTCAAAATTAATTAACTAATACCATTATATACATTTTTCGTTTATCCCCCACAATCATAGTTAAATTCATTTGTTTTCGTTACATCAATTAAATTTTCTAATAATTCAAAAACCTATCTGAAATGAAATAGCATCTCCACTTGATCCCCAAACTTTGGACAAGGGAAGGTTAAATACAAACCTGATATTATTTATTATATGTTACGAAGAAATTTGTTTTATGCTTCTTTCGGGAATATATATAACATATTTGTCTTGAATATTCATATATGAACATATATGAATTGAATCAAATATTCCTTTACAATAAACCTAATATTTATTTTTCGTTTCAAAAGTGTTATTTTCTACTTCAAACTCGTAGCTTCAGCTAATTGAGAAATATTGGATTCTAATTCTGTTTTTATTCAGAGATAGCATTTGGATTTCAATTATACTTTTTTGAAATTATTATAGTATATTCTGTAGATTTTTTTTTTAATTAAGATTTAGTAATGTCATATAATGCTAATATGAATTTATCAAATGATGTAAAACGAAATATTTAAAATTAATTTTATTATTGTTATTGAGAATATTGTAAATTTTATAGATTTATTATTTTTATGTATTTACTCAAGTTTTTAGCATTGTGCTTTCATTTTTTTTATCGCAATCAGCGATCACTAAATATTTTAATCCATAACATTTATTTTTTTGTTTCTCTTTCTAACTGACCTCACTGTTTTTTATGGGCCCACTCTATGACAAAATGACAAACAAGATTGTAATCAATGCCTTATGACTTTTGGGTTAATGGGTAAAGAATAACAGTAAATTTTAAAGTTGTACAATATGATTTATTTGATATTTTGTTATAAAACATAGTTATTTTTCATATTCTGCTGAATTTAATAATTTGGTAGTGTTGTTATTGCGATGTGTAGGTTGATTATTTCCTTGAATCAAATCTTCCCAACTTAATGAGCTGCCACTTGATAGTAGTTGTAGGGGAACTGAAATACAAAATATATATGTATTTAACATTTAATAAAAAATTAAAAAATAATTTTAAAAAAAAAAGTGCATAATCAAAAAACTTACGCCAGAAAAAGGAACTTGGTTTTGATAATTCTGGCCCTGGAATGGGTATACATAAGGACGCTGGTACTGGTAAGGGTATTGTCCTTGGTATTGGTATGGGTACTGTCCTTGGTATTGGTATGGGTATTGTCCTTGGTATTGGTATGGGTATTGTCCTTGGTATTGGTATGGGTATTGTCCTTGGTATTGGTATGGGTATTGTCCTTGGTATTGGAATGGGTATTGTCCTTTATATTGATATGGGTATTGTCCTTGATACTGATATGGGTACCCCTGGTAAGCATATGGTCCCTGGAATTGAGCAGGGTTGAGCCCTTGGTTGTATCCGTACTGCTGTGCATAAGTTTCATAGGTGTTCTGATCATTCTCGGTTTGCTGGTACTAGAAATAAATTAAAATTTAATTAATGTATAATAATACGTATTAATAATTAAAGTACACATTAAATAAACTTAAAAAAAAATTATACTTTAACTTCAATTACCTCTGCGTTTAGTTCACACGCAGCCAAAGCCAATAAGGCAGCTAGGCACAATGTTTTGAAAAACATTTTTCCTAAAAAAATATTTGAAAATATATATATTATTTTTAAAAAAAATCAATGCCATATATTCCTTACTAAAAAAAAATTTAATTTAAGCACAAGAATTCAGATAAACATTAGTATTTATGTTTAAGTTATAAAAAAAAAATCAAATTGAAACTGTTTAGTATAATAAAATCATAAAATATTTGATACTCACTGAATATTAATAATTTGAGATGGTATACTCAAATATAACGATCTGAAAATTTGTCCCCTTTTATACCAGCAAATTGTGTTTATCATGTTTTTTTATTTGAGGGAGGGGGGAGAGCAAACAAATCATATCAGTGTGGCTAATAAGCAATCAAAATTTAATAATCATTTTTTTCTCTAATTAATAATTGGGGTATAACGTGATGAAAAAAATAATCATTTCGTGCTTGAACATCATTTAATATGTGGAAAATTCCCAATATTTCAGGCTTCATTTTTTAAAAATAAAATCTATTTCCTTTTTCGAAGCATTCTCAATTTGTTCGATAATTTTTCAGTTTTTTAATTCAAATACATCGATCCTTGAACAAATCCTTGGGATCAATTTCTTTTTATTTATTTAAAACGAAAATGGTAGGATTTATTGGTTTTTAATTTTAAATATTTGCATATAATTCGTTGATTTAAATCAACTAATTATTATTAAAATATAATAATAATAATGCGCTCTGCAATTAAATTTTAACATTATTAAAACAATGTTCCCATGCTTATCAATTTTAATTAATTGTGTGACCTTTCAGGTAGTGTGCGTTTTATTTTTATTTTTTTAACTAGGAGGAAACACAATAGGAGTTTTTTACCCCTTGAAGCGTTGACTCTGTTCTCGGGTGTAATTAATTAGGATTAAATAAAGAAAGAAGACAGAAAAAACTTTCATAAAGTTTGTAATGAATTATATATAGCCGACTATTATCTTAAATTGTTTAATGTTATTAATACTATAACTTCTATTTGTTTATAATGCCGACTTTAATATTGGTATATTTTCAATTTAAAAGCAGTACAGGCCATCTTTTTTTAAAAATTAATATGCTATTTTTATAAATTTTTCATGCATAACAAAATAATTTATATTAGAATTTTTTAATCATCAATAAATAAATAGACCTCTACAAAGACAAATGATGAAGGATATTGGGCTCAGTACTTCCTAAGAAAATTATATCCTCGGTTATACAAAAGTTTGATATGGTCTGAATCCATGTTCAGTCATCTGATTATTCCCCTTACTTGATTTTAAGCAGATACCCACTTTTTTTGGTGGGTGTGACGTTTCTTTAGCCGGATTTAATCCCAAGCTTCGAAGTAAAAAGTCTGATTGAATGTGTTATACGAATAAAATGACATGAAAGGACTGAACAAGATTGAGTACACCCTATGATACCTCCCCAAAAAAAGTAAAACTTCGAAGTTTTTTTTCGAATTTAGGAAATCTATATTTCAGCTCTTTCGTTGCCGTCCCTCTGGCAAATCTCCTTTAAGCTATTCTTGACAAGAGGACATGGATGGTACCATTAATTTTTTTAAAACTTTTAAATTTTCTAAATAGTTTCAAATCTATTTGACCAAAAATTGATAGTTTGAACCTTATCTAACTACATATAATAGGTAAAGAATATTTGAGGCGTTCAGTTGAACTTAATTTTTAAGGAATTAAAGTTTTTGTCATCATCGGCTTTTGTAAATCTGACTTAAAAAATTGTTGAAAGAACTTTGTTTTCTGAAATGTTGATATTAACTTATGGTAAGTGACTATTGGTTGAAGGTTAAACCTGGTAATTAATGAACTATTGAACATTGTAAAAGTTTTAATTTTTGTAGTTACCATGTTTTAAGACCGAACACCTTGTTAATTTAAAAAACAATATATTTTTATTGTTGTGATAGATTCTACATCTATCCGTGGCGCTACAGCCCAATTTGGACGTTGGCCTCCTCAATGATCCTTCGTAATTTCGCTCAATGTTGTGCGGCCACTCTCCAGTTGCGGACGCTCTGAAGTTGCCTGGAATCCCTTATGATGGTATCCTCCCATCTCAGCCTTGGCCTGCCTTTTCCTCTGGTCCGATACAGTCCAGCAACCTCCTCGTGATCTCATCTCCTGCATCCTGACGACATGGCCAGCCTCCCCAGCCTTATGCCGCATCACGTCTCCCTCACCGTACAGCTCGTAGACTTCCCTGTTGGTTCGCCTACTCCAATTCTCGCCAACCTTGACACAATCCAATATTTGGCGCAGAATTTTTTTTTCGAAAACCAAGATGTGATAGATTAAAACATAATTATATTTCATACTAGGGCGATTTTTTTAGGTTAATTTTTTTTTTTTAGATTAAATGTTTTGTTGAATTTTTTTTTTTAACTCAGTGAGTTGGCACTTGATAGTAGTTGTAAGGGAACCGAAATACAAAATATGTATTTATTTATTTCATCATATTTACTATACCATTCAAAAGTATTTAAGAAGTAGAATTAATTATATTTTGGACTATTTAGTATCAGTTCTTTTTTGCATGTTTCAGCCCTGAAGATGGTACAGACGATTGCAACGAAACGTCTGTTGATAAAAAAAAGTTTTGTTTTTATATTGCATTATAATCCCGTTCCAATAGATAATAAATATTAAATACATATAAATAATAAAGATGTAGAAAAATCGTAAAGAACTTAAGTTTCTTTCATTCCATTCATGGTTCATAAGCCCTCTAGAGCCCATAGCTGCACTTCCTTTACGGGCTATCTCATTCAACCCTGATTTTAACAGCGACCGAATCTTTGAGCTGACTGCCAGCCAGGGCGGTCGTTTTCGACATTGTAGAAGATCCGTAAGCGCGTCACGCCCTAGAATCAAATCTGTTTGTGCTAGAATAGGAAGAAAACGCCGAGGACGTATGTTGAATAGCCGGACACGACATAAGGCTCTTTAATTCGGCAGGAGTGAGATGTAAGGGCTTTCTATCTAGTTATGTGAACAAGCTTTGTACACTGGGCGGGAAAGCGGCCCCCTTCTCATTCAGACCCTCCGTGTTGTGCAACCTCATGTACATGTAACCCATTCTATATTATAATTCGCCCTCCTACACCTTTCACACTGTCCACTTAACTTCCCCAGTGATCTATGACCGCTCTTGAGGTTTTTTGCCGTTTTATTTTTTTTAGTCGTTCTGTGACTTTTACAGCCTCCAGCTTCAGACAGAATCTAAAAACAGCTATTTGGGGTGTATTACAGATGTGTAGAAGTTGACTATTTTCCTAATTTAAAGTTCACTTATGACGAAAGACGTTCCATAAATAATGTAGACAAGTACTGAATAATGGTAATCCAAGACGTACACTTTTTTTTCTATGTTACTATCTTAAAACTTTTCTTCCAAAAGTTTCATTATTAGTACTTTTAAAAAAAATTGCTAATTAAATTATTGAATGTAATCAATAATTAAAATACCTCTACTACTGTAGGAAGATAAATAAAATAGGGTTCAATTTTTTATATACGATAAATCTTCTATCACGAACATTCCTTTATTCTTTTATTTTGTTTCTACTGGCGTTTCAGTAAATCTCCACATCACATAAAAAAAACAAAAATCAAGACGAACATAATAATGTTTTATTTATCCTTACTTAATTAATTAATCAAAAGTATATAGAGTCAAAAATTTTTTAATTAAAATGAAAGGTTGTTTAGTGTTTGATAAATGGATTTTGAAAAATTAATGTGTTTATTCAAAAATGTTTTTAGATAAAATTATAAACTTTTTATTTTATTTTAAGGCATCAACCACTTACGGGTCATTCACATAAAGATTTTGAGGGAGTCGTATGCTCAGCATTCAGTTAAAATGTATTTAATGATAATTCGCGTTCCGCAAGTCTGATAATAAGTATAAAAGATTAAAAGTTAAAATCAAATTAAGTTTAAGATCCTTGTTTTATTAAAAATAGAAGCTTTTCATGTTAACTATAAAATTTACTAGAATGCAAAATGTGAGTTTTGGTGTTGGACCCTTCATATAGATTATTATGATTTGTTGTATTAATCAAAGTTATTTTACAGATAAAGATTTTATTGTCATAAGATAATAAACTGAATCATTATTCATTTATTTTATTTTTATCAATTTATTTTTTTATTCTGTATTATTAAACATCGTTTGAATTAACTTGATTTAATTATGAATACTTTTCCATTTCTTCAAAATTAAAAAAATCATAAATGTTAATTAGTATTAATTTAGTAAATATGTCCAAATTGTGATTTAATATTCACATTCAAACAAAACGTGCAAAAACTTAAAAACACTTGAGATTGTTTTTTTTTAATAATTGCCTGATATATTAAATTGAAAAAAAATTAAAAATACTTAAGAGTTATTTTTGTAATAATTACCTAAAATATTAAATTGATTAAAAATTGATAGAATTTCTACATGTTTCTCCTAATGTTGTTTGTTTTATTTTTTTAAATGTAATAGAATGTTATGTGAGGGTACCTTGCATCTAAATATGCAAACCACAAGTGGTTGAATTACGGATTTGGAAGGTCTCTTCCAAGAGAAATAAAATCTTTTTGTTATAAAAACAATTCACCATTCATGCGAAAATTCTCCAGAGACATGCTAAGACTTAGGTCAGCTGCATATAAACATAAAAAATAAATGTTAAACATAATGCACTGATATGATGTGGCAATAGCTGCCATACTTTGAGCAAGAGGAGTACCAGGTATAAACTAAGCTCGTGCGGATCGTTCACACGTTGGTTGGACTTTGCAACCAACGGTCTACTGAAATCTCCGATTCAATCCTGACAATACAGAAATAGGTCATGGATTATAGATCCGGTCAGAAAAAAATAAGTAACAAAACCATGATTGTAACAATATTCTATCAAAATATACTTTTCATAAAAATTTACAATATAAATAAATAATAAAATATTAGATTTTTAGATAACCAGGATTTATTTTAGATTTCCATGTTCATTTTATTTAATTTTGAAAATAACTTAGTATTCTTATTTTGAAGAAGTTTTTGTTCAAACTTATACTTTATAGCAGAAACGTTTTCGTAATAGTTTTTGCAAGAATGTTTTTCTTAAACTTCTACTATAAAGTTCTTACGAAAACTACGTTAGAATTAGTTCATTGGTAAATTTTATTATTAGAACATTTATTATACAATTTCTTACATGACCTTTTTGGTTAGGACTTTTATATTATAGCATAATATTTATTTACAATAATTTTTGGCTCTTCAACAACTGAGGACATTTTAGGCCTGTTCAAATGGTCAACAATAACAATCGAAATTATGAGCTATAATTTTTTTTTTTTTATTTTAAACGTTTTTATTTAATCTTACAGATTTCTGGTACATCAGTTCCTAGTACAACTTCATCTCGTTAAATTTTTTTTTTATTTCTTTATCAGCAGATCGGCCTGGTAGCTCTTACATGATTATTATAGCAGTTTGTTAGTTATTTCTTAACTGTTAATAATAGGAGGGTATGTAGAGGATCGTGCAAGAGACACCTCTGACTATTTGCGATGCTACAACTATTATAATTAAAAGTACTAAAATCAATAATAATAATAAAAAAAACGATCCAGAGAAAATAAGAAACGAAAAGAAATAATATATATAAAATTAATTTAAAAAAATTAACTCTACAAAATTACTATAAAAAATAAAATAATAATAATAAAAATAAATAAAATGTTTATAATAAAACTTCTTGAATCAGCGTGGTATTCAGTCCTCATGATTTGGTTGGATTGCTTAAGCTATATGCCACTACACATTTAACTGTTGGTAAATTGGAATGGAATTATGTAAAGCGTTTTTTGATTTATCGATTAAACTTGCAGTTCACAATGCATTTTTTATTTTGTGCAGGACTCTGTTCTTCAGACTTTACAACTGTACAAAAGTAATGTCTTAGTATTGTTTTATAAATGAGTTCAGTTGTACCTAGTTTTAGTATAAATTTTCTCTTGACGATACGATACATCATCGTTAATCTTGGTTAGGTTTGGGTTAATTTGATGTTGATGTTATGATCGGTTAATTTTATGCAGTTGAACTACGCCACAAGAGAACATTAGGGCATCTGTAAATTTTTTTAAATTAATTAAATTGTTACTACTGTAAGCTCCTACTCTCCTGTTACAATATATAACTGTTCCTGATTAAATCAGTGTTCATTCATTTCCCGCCCCTAGCCACTTCCGTTTCATCTCTTCTCGCGTCACGAAATCAATTTACTTCCTTATACTTTTTATTTCTTGACTTGTAACACGACGGTAAAAAAAACTTCACTTCAAAACCAAAAAAAAAAAAATTGTAAAAGTTGTTAGGAAAAAATAGGAGAACAACACAACAGTGGAGAAGGAACAAGGGCGTTGGCTGGTAGTTGTAGGGAAATATGTTATCCTAGAACGCGATCATCATTTAGATCAATTAGCTACTCACTTATGATAAGCATCCTGTTTAGCCTGAGTTCTAAGAAAGAGCCATAATAGGTCATATATTTCAGCAAATAGACTTAGCACAAGCAAAGGTGTTAATTTGTTACGGTTAGTATCATAGACCGCTAGACAATACACCTGAAAGGGCGGAGCCATGATTTACAATATGGCTTGAAAGCATTGTCCGGGAGACAATACTTTATTAGAGGGACGGTTGCTAAGACCAAAAGCCTGGAGCACTCTGTTTTGTAATTCGAAACAAGATTCCGCCCTGATATTAACTGGACGCTCTTCCACTGGAGCGTAATCAGAGTTAATGAAGGAAACCGTAGAGCTTCGGTAAGCAGCCCTATAGTAGCCATTTTAGCGACTTAATTACATTCCATCAATGGCCAAGTATTATTTTATAATAATGTTTTTAATATGAGTGATATCACTTTAGAAATAAAATTTAACGGCAAAACATAATCTTGAATCTTATTATACCTTAAAGATGGTGACATCGAGTTAACTCCAGGCACTACCCTATAATATTCATTGTGATTTCCGTTGGTTAATATTATACTATGATCTTAATACCAATAATATAATTAATACTTCGATATAATGATTTTATGATGTAAAATATGAGAACAATTAAAAAAAAAACATGAAAAAAAGTTATTTCTTTCTTGATGTATAATACTGTCAGTGCTCTGAAAATTCAGATATTTGTTCTATTAACCCGTCATCGGTCGCTAGGTCAATTTTAACACGGATGGCCACGCGAGAGAATTTTTCTCACATTTCTTAATTAGAGCTCGTAAAAGTATTTTTTAAAATATAAATTTTTTATTTAGGATAGGTTTATTTAAGCATAACATTAATTGTTTATTATAAGCATAATATTTATTTAACATAAAGAATAAAAAATATTTATTTTGATACAAGAGCAAATTAGTTTTAAAAAATTCAAAAAAACAAACAATTATAAAATATTAATAAACATAAAATGAAATCTTGGAAATTAGACAGACAAAGCTATAAAAAGAATCAAAATACAAACTTCATGTTATAAGAACATTTAAGAACACTAATCTTAAAAAAAAAATGCTCAGTCTGAAGAAACCTCTTGTGCACAACTGGTGTAATTGAATACCATATGACTGGGTCAAATCGGTCTTTTACACTGGTGATAAATCTTTTTGGTTTTTCTATTCGCTTTCCTGGGACAGAATGCACAAAACTCCTACGTGATAGTGGGTGTGGCCCAGCGATGAAGTGAAAACATGAAGAGATACATTTTTGTTATAAGGAGCACCCTAATATACACTTATAGTATCGAAATACAATTCATAGTAAATAATACGCACCTAATGAAGTTCTTGCCTCTTTAGCTACGTTTCCCTATTTCTGTTAATTTTTTCTTGGAGAAAAAAAATTTTTTGTAGATTAAATACACTTGAGAATAATCCTCCCAAATTGAATATTTTTATTGTAGATAATGTCTCACGAAAAGGGTATATTTCCATGGAAAGAGGGTTGGACGCTTACCCAAAGCTGCTAGTGTGGTGTAGAGGGCGAGGTATAGAAGGAAGAGACTGTGAACAGCAGATTTCAGGAAGATGGGAACCACAGCCTCCCTCTAGCAGTACCCAGACTCGAAAAAACTATTAACGTGAGAGAAATTCTCATGCAGCCACTAATGACGGGTTAAGAGATGGTTTCAGGGAATAAAATTTCATTTGAACAACATAAAAAAAAATCTATGATTTACTTTTTGTAAACTATATCAATAGGAGTCAAGAATTAATACCTTTAATTTAGTTAATATAACATCCTGCAATAATTTATTAATAAAGTAAATAGTAAAATAACTATTAAATTGCTGAAACCAAAATATTTTCTCTTGGAACAAAAAAAAAAAAAAAAACAACAGATTTTCCATTGGCATTTCTTAAATAATTCATATTCAGTTTAAATCATAAATGTGGAGAAAGCATTCTTTCTATTAGATTATATACGATTTACTTTTTGTAAACTATATCAATAGGAGTCAAGAATTAATACCTTTAATTTAGTTAATATAACATCCTGCAATAATTTATTAATAAAGTAAATAGTAAAATAACTATTAAATTGCTGAAACCAAAATATTTTCTCTTGGAACAAAAAAAAAAAAAAAAACAACAGATTTTTCATTGGCATTTCTTAAATAATTCATATTCAGTTTAAATCATAAATGTGGAGAAAACATTCTTTCTATTAGAAGAAATAAGTTAATTCCTAAAAAATTTAAATCTGTACCGCTACTATTATTACTAGTAGCGCTAGTATTACTATTTCCTTCAATCATATAATATTCAAACATTATTATTATTATTGGCGCGACAGACCATAGAGGTCCAAGACCTCGCGCGATGTACGTAGGAAATACATCACGCGTCTCATGGCGAGGTTTTCATAGGGTGGGTTCGTCACTTCCATGCCTATTTTTTTGAGTGCCACCCATTGGCTTACGGGGCTCACAAATGCCCGGCGGGAGATTTTGAGTGAGTATTGCATATTTGTATGCTTGAAAAAATCCCGAGTAGGGCCGGGACTCGATCTCGTAACCTTCAAGCGTTACCACGCTGCTGCCGTGACCCCCATTCATACATTATTTCATCTAATTGAATAATTATGTTGGATTAGTTTGTAGTATATTAAAATGTAAAAAGATTTATTTTATGTATATACAAATAGACTGGATATACTTAATTTTATTTATGGATATATGAGGAATAGCATCCTTATAGAATATTTTTATTTTTTAAAAATTTAAATGACAGTTTTTAACTTCATACACATTATAAGGTATCTTTTTTTTAAATTATCGAATTATATTTAGTATTTTAATATTAATATCACAGAAAAATTGAGGCATATCTTTTATAATTTGTGAAACGTTGGTTGTTTATATGAAAACAACAGATAAAAGGAAATTGGCATATGTCTTTCATTTACATCCAAAAGTAAGACATTTATTTTATAACATCATAAATAATGATGTGTATAAATAAATATACAAATAAATACATAAATAATGAATAAATGTTAATTATTACTGTTTAGAAATCAAGTACTAAAGGTCGTTCGTCTAAGAACATAACTTTCCAGGAGAGTAAAAAAACAACGTATTTAGTGATCTATAAGTAGATTCTTAACATATATGCTGAAATAAGAATTTAACATAAAGTTCATAATTACAAAATCAAAGCATAAGCAACAATACAGTTAATTTGATTTCCTGAAAATGCAGTTTATGGACATACGACCCTATGCCTATGAAGATCGGTATAACTAATGTTTATAAATATATGAGAATGAAAATTCCTCAGGTAGCTCCATGTATGTCAAGTAAATAACTTAAAGCTTAAAAAAAAAAAAAATTCGAGAAATGATATTTCCAATCAATGGTCCCATTACACGCCCTAATTATTTTCAATAACCAATAAACTTTAACAAGTTATTTTGACAATTATTTTCCCGACCTCATTGACATTAATTGAACAATGATCAATTTTAAAAAATAATAACTAAATTCAGAACTCGTACAATGACCTCAATAAATAAATATATAACCTATTTCAGATAAAGATGATTTATGTACATTTTATTTACTTGCCTTTTTTTTTTTTTAATTAAAACTAATTAAGAGCAATTGAAGATTTAGGCCGAGTAGTCTGTGTTTAAATGACGTAATTTTGTGCCCGGTCAAAAGTTTTTTAGATTAAGTTCCAACCATTAACTTCAAAGGTATCCCTCAAAATTATATTCAATAATCAGTTTGTAACATAAAATATAACAAACTATTATACAGTGGTTTAATATTTTAATTTAATAATTATTCTATCAGTAAATAACAAATAATAAAATATAAGGTGAATTCACATACATGACTTTTCTAATCGCTTTCGGTGTAATCAAATACAAAAAACAAAAGTATACAGTATGTTCGCTAATAATAGTCCTATAAGAGTTTTTTTTTTTGGCAATTTAATTTTCTACAATGAATGGAATGGCCTCATATAATATTTCAGAAGATGTATAGTTCTGTAGTAACTAAAAAAAAAAAATAGAAAATTAAACTGGTTTTCATGTGAATCCGCCCAGATATCTTTAAAACTAAGGTATTATGGGCTAACAATTTTAAAAGTTTGTTGTATATTTTTCGTCTTACATAGTAATAACGTGTTTATTTATTAGTTTATTCACAAATGAAGCTCTCTCTTCAACGCTTCTCACATTAGGTGACAGATTAACTCAATCTCTATCCATCTTAACCCATCGTTAGAATCCTTCCCAAAGTTCGAAACGCCAGTAGCCTAGAGACCTATTGTAGATATTTTTTAGTTCTGACAAAGGTCAGATATTCCACTCAAGTTCTGAGCGCCAACGACCAACGCCGTCACTCATCCTCAACTACCTTTTAAGACCAGTGACGCGGTGGGGAAGAATCGCTGGGATCTTCAAGAGTCCTGCTTATTTCCACATAAGTAGAAGTACACAGATGTAAGTAGGAATGGATGTGTTAAAGACTTTTTTACTTCAAGTTTAATATTGTTTAATTTCCCCCATTATTCACTATTTTCTTATCACTTAATTTAAATCTATGCAAATATGCTGAGAATGTGCTCTCTCATCTCAATTATCACTATTTAAAAATATACTTATTAAAATATAAAATTAAAAATATACGACTGAAAGTGATATTACACAATTCAGAGAAATTAAATTTAATTAATTAAAATAAAAGTGCCCAATTGAGTTCATGGGCATTGGGCCCAGATACCGCTCGAAACAAAAAAATAAGTAACAAAATTGTTCATTATTATTTTTATCTATTTATATAATTTTATTTACTTTTCATCTTTTTTTTTTATTTAAAGCTTTAAGAAAATAATCCAAAACTTTATATCTGAAATATGACTGTATGAAACATATAATCAGCCGCCATATTAAAGCAAAAATAAGGTTGAAAACGAGTTTCGGAGACAATATTTTGGTCAATTACTGAAAAAGTTTGTTAAGGATATCTAAAACTTTAGATTGTTTTTAAATCATACTCGCAGGTTTGGAGAAATCTAAGACGAAAATAGTCTTAAAATAATTATTATCACTTCCAGACTTCTATTAGCTTAGCCCCTGATGAAGGTAAGAGGTCTCTGCCAATCCAATTTCCCAGCTATTTAAGGAGGCTTAGATAATGAGTCGTGTAATGAGAAGAGGCCTTGATAGTCCAAGAGCCCAAGAGGAGAAAAAAAGTTACTTATTTCACCCCAATCTTAGGTTACATTAATGAAAATTAATTGTTGTTAGTAGTCAAAATGAGTCTGCCAAATATAGTTAAGAGAAATAAAAAAATGCTGCCGTTTCAAAATGTAAAAAATTCATTCGGGTTACCAAATACTACCTGCCACACTAAAAACATAACAGAACATAAATTAAAGAATAGTAAATTTGCTAAAATATAAAACTTTATAGTGAAGTAGTATATTACACACAGTTATTTAAAGTGCATAAAATAATAATTAACAATACAACCTTGACAGGACGGGATTATGTATATAAACTGCGTATTTAATCAATAAGGATTCAGTATTAACATATGATACAATGCTATTCCTTATAGTTTATAAGGTCCTTTAGATGTTTAGTAAGGGAGTTGGGCACATAAATAATTGGGGTAGAATAAATGAAATAAATATAATATAAAATAATAAACATAATATAAGGGGCGTGCACCATCTCTAAAGAAAAAGAAAATCTTATTTTTTGAAAAAACTTCATATCTTAGGCTGTCAAAAATTTGGAAAATTATGAAATGATAGAGTCTTACAATTATTTTTAATTTTAAGGTAATCCGCTCTTAATTCCTCAGCTATCACAAACTTTTATTTTAAGTAAAAATGGAATTTAGTTGGCCAAAATTAGAATCATTTGGTAAGAGCTCAAAACAATTTGAATCTGATATGTATTTTTTTTTTATTTTTACATAAAATTCATTAATACTTTTTATTTATCTATTATTTATTATTTCAAACAATGAGAACTGTCTTTATGTATTATAAAAATTTAAGATACTATAGAGTTGTTCTTTTTTTAATTTGAATGAAACCTATCTGACATCAAAGACCAATTAATTTCTCATTGACTTACCGTGTTTAGTCAATATCGTAAAAGCCATCCTGGAGAAAATCGAAAAAATTGAAAAATCGATTCTATAAAGAGGCACTTTCAATTATCAAAATTTAAGATAATTTAGAGATTTTTTTATTAATTTGAATGAGCCCTATCTGACATCAAAGACCAATTAATTTCTCATTGACTTACCGAGTTTAATCAAAATCGTTACAGATACTCTGAAAAAAATCGAAAAAAAAAAATTGAAAAATCGACTTTATAAAGTGGCAATTTTAGCCGGTCGATTTTAGTGAAACGTTGCTGTCACGTCCCAGGCATATACCCGTATTAAATACATAATTTTAGTTTCATACGAATTTTAAGCTAGAATTTTCGCACATTCACAGATTTAGACCATTTGGTGTCACAGGATACCATATAATATTTCGACACAGGATACCTCAAAAAGTGTATTGCAAATCAGACGCAAATTACCCAAAAATTAATCATCATGGCTACATATAAGTCACAAAGGATATGTATGAAGGGCACCAATTATTTATGTATATATTTAGATGTATATTAATAGTGTTATTTATCTGTTTAATAAAGGAAGTAAGAAGAAAAAAAGAAAAAAAAGTGTATTACCATTGAAAAATCGAATTCGAAATTTTGTACGATCGCACTACATTCCCTTACTATACAATAATTACATACTATAGTAAAATATTATAACTTTATAATGGTATATTTTTTATATCATATTTTGTAATAAGTTTATAAGAAGTATTTACTCATAAATGTATAAAATTTATTAACCATTTTACTTTAGAATACGTTCCACTTTTAAGTCTTAATATACTTTAATAAAAACATACTTTTTACAAACCCATTTTTAAAAAAATATATTTACTTTTGATAGAGTAAATAAATAAATAACATCTACTTTCTAATAAATAATAAGGATATTATTGCCACTATAAAGAATTGAATAACTCTTTAAAAACTTCCGGTACTGCAGACAAGATATCAGTTATCTCTTCCTGCTCCCTTGTCATGATTAAGGTGATAAACTGTCTGAAGTAAGAAGAGGAAGGATTTTAACGAAATATTTCAGACACTTATAAATCAGACGAATGGGCACCAGGCTAAGATAGAGTGTACAACTCTCACAATTCTTCAGGCTAAGACGAGCTAGTATATGATTTTATTGCTCCCATTTTTACTTTTATAAGGAGTTTTTTATATTTCGTAATTTTTCATAATCATTTATTTTTCGTTTAAAAAATAAAGATATTAATCATGCTATTCTTATATGTTATCCCATTTCTTTTTTAAAATTTTTAGTCAGTTAACTATACAAGAAATCTTAGATTATAACTTATTAAATGAATTTTATTTTTTAAAAACCTATTATAGCAATCGTAGTATAATATGAATATCATTAATATATTAATATTATAATAATTATTTAACACAATTAAATAAAAAGCACATGAGGATCAATTATAAATACAAGTAATAATTTTCTCTGGATTATCTCTCTGGGAAGTCTGGTGAGTCAATTCATTTAAAAATTTTTGAGGTTAATGACTTAAGTTAAGGAAAAAAACATACTATATACAACGATTCAGATCACAAAGCACACAAAGGGGACTGGTTGAGATAGTCTTCATACTTAATCAAGCAGGAAAATGAGCGACAAAGGAGGAGAATCAATGAAGGAGAACAGCTTCAGGGATG
>NW_027110783.1:39525-47229 GCF_000696795.3 Halyomorpha halys | reverse complement strand
TTGCTTATTTTTTTTTTTATTGTTTTTATATAAGAACCCTATACAATTTGAGTCTATCTCCAATTAAATTATAATCATCAACATACACATCACATTTTAAATTATATAAATATTAATATTTAATCACGTTAAAATGTATGTATTATAAGAAGATACACAAAAGTAATAATTATATCCTAAATCTAGGCTAGTAATGTTATAACAAATAATATTAATATTTGAGGCCCAGCATAATATGCTAATTACTACAATTATCAGTAACAGAAACATACACAAGCATATTAAAATTAAATGAAGTTATGCTGACTTACTGTACATTTTTCTACACTTTTACGATAGTGGCTTAAATCATTGTGAAAAACAAATGTGTGAAAGAATCATGTCAATTCCAAATTTTCTGCTTCGTGTAAAACACTGAATCTATTTTCTAACTTATACTAAAATTTCCAGCCTTCATGATGATGTACCTTCCCATTACGTACATATGTCATTATTAACACGCATTGTGACTTTTAAGAGGTCCTTACAAGAGCATTAAAGTTTCACTAATAACTCCTTCTGTTACGTTTGTTCGATATTTTCTCTTCCTTTCTGCAGCCTTTCGTCGATATTCAGTTGCAGTATCTTATTTTTCTTCTAATCCTTCTTTATAATAATTTTCGCTCAACAGTTTATTATTGAATATCTTCTGACTAATTTATTATAAGATGTGGTTAATTTCCTGCTGCTGTCTTAATGAAGTTAATTTAAATAAAATGTTTTTACATACATATACTCTTATTAGCAGAAAATTAAATCAAATAGTTAAAAGATGTATGTAAGGAATATAAAGTTAAATTTCTTTAGCCTGTTTTATCACCTTCAAACACTATAGGATATGCGGGAATGTGTGGACGCTTTTCTCATAACAAGACCGAATTTTTGTACAACTGCATCTTTTGTCCCCTCCCCCTCCCTAAATTTCGCCAAACCCAGTAGATATTCAAAACAAGGAAAATACGTTCAAGTAACCTTACATTATACGCACGTTTTTGATTTTGATTTTTGACAAAATTTTACTCTTAATTTCTGTTTTATAAAATTTAATTCTTGAACTAAATATTACTATTTCATTTTTAAATTGATAGGTTAAAATTGACAAATTTGAGGTAATGCAATGCATGTGTGATACATAAAATGTGTAATTTAACCTTTAAAAAACAAGTAAACAAAGTATCTGTCAATTTTGGGATAGTATTAGCCAGTGGTTTTGGGCATCAAAGAAAAAATATCTCTTGAAAAAGCTTATTATAGAGAACGCTCAGTATTATTGTTCTAACTTGGATTCTCATTTAACCTCTAGGCATCATTCTCTCGTCAGTTTTAGTTGTGACTAGTAGACATATCATTTTTTTTTTTAAATTATATTATTCATTTATATTATTTAAAATTAAAATTAACAAAATATCATTGGGTCTGATCAATATGAATAAATTTATACATTTTTAATCAAACATTTAATATGTTTATAATTAGAAAGAATATGTTATGTGAGTTTTTAGGGGAAGTTAAAAAGGGAAATTGGCTCTGAAGAATACTTTTAAATATTTTTTTCTATATACCGCCTAGCAATGTTTTTCTAAAACAAAATTGAGTTTTATAAAAATATTTAACACAATAAGCTCTCTCAAAGCTCTTCAATTGTGGACAAATTTTTAAATTTTGAATTAGAGTAGCTTAGTTTTATATATGTTCGAATTTTTTTTATTTCTTTAATACCAGATCGGCTTTGGTCGGTCTTACATGCTTGTAAAAGTTTGTAAGTTATTTTTTTAACAGTTGATAGTGAGGGGGAGGGGACAGTTTAGTCTCGTGCAAGGGGCACTCCTTATGTTTTGAAATATTATGACCATGAACGATGAAAATTAAAAATAGTAAAGATCGATTTAAAAAATAAATAATTAAAATAATAAACCAGAAAAAAATAATAAACAAATACAAAAAATATTCCTAGAATAAATAAATAAAAAATTACTTATCGTGAAAAAAAAATTTAGGAATGAGAAAAGAAAAAAATAAAGTAAAATTATGAAAATTAGAGAAATATATCAACATAGAGTTTATAACAGGATGTCTTGGATCAGCCAGTTATAGTCTCTCGCGATGTGGTTGGATTGCCTAAGTTGTATGCCAATGCTCCTTTAACTGTTAGTACATGGCAGTGGAATTTCGTTAGTCGTTTTTTGATGTAATCATCTATGGATACCATGTTCAGTTCACGATAATATGGCACCATAATATCATTGGAAAACCGCAATTTTTTTCACAACCGTACATCAGTAAGGGCATAAGTATTGTTTTAGAAATAAGAATAGTGATATATAATTTTGATGTAGTACGTAGTATGTAGGCATGAGAGTATGTAGCGAGTTTAATTTGATTCATACCAGTGATGCGGCGAGAGGGATGCGCTGGGATCTTTTGAGCTCTGCTCTAACCCTCACACGTGGGGGATAGAGTGGGCTCAGGGATCCTCAGGTTGATTTTATAAATATTGTATATTAGAGTGTAAATGTGACTAGAGACTATATTATTTTATCATTATGTTATTTTATTTTTCATACACATAGTTTGATTATGTTCATTTTGTTTATTCTTCTGTTTGTATTTTATTTTATTTTAGTATGTATGAGAGCAGTCGTCACTATTACCTATTGCCCACAACTGTGTGGCAGATTGTAATATCTATCAATAAATAAAAAGTATTTTTGAAAAAAAAAATTTGATTCAAGCTAGATTAGGTAAGCTTCGCATGTATTATAAATTAAACAGTAAAATTGGTTATAGCTGGATTGGGTGTTTTTGAGTTTTTACTGCATGCTTTTGCACATTTTGTGGTTTTGACTGCACGTTTTCCAGTTTAGATTTCAAACTTAATATTCTGCCGCCTGGTTCCTCTTAACATCCTTTTATATAATATTGTTTGTATGTATTTCCACATCTATTTTTGTATTCTTCTTCTTCTTTCGAGTCTTGTTTTTTCATACCTATACCCACGTAAAGTTACATAACTATAATTATAGAAGCATCGCACATTAGGAGAGTTCTCCAACAACCGATATAAAAAGGCAGTTATTCAAGGTAGAGTGCGGGTAGGCTGGTGTTAAAGGATGCTGTAATGACTTTATCGGCCACTGTCGGAAAAGGTGTCGAGGGAATGGTAAAAGTGGACTGAAGGAATCGGCTTAGAGCCAGCGGACAAAGAGGAACACAATAGAGAAGCAAACCCTTTGGGCCACATAACCATTTTCCTCTTCGTCGCCTCTCCATTCCTCTCACGGTTCCTCCTAATATCCTTAGAGCTCCATCTCAACAAGGAACAGCTCTTTCAGAATTTAGTTCCATTTTATGAAACAGTCCACTTAGATAATCAAAATGGGGAAGAATCTCTGGCCATAGCAGTTTTAATATACTATGTGGTTGGCCTGCGCTGAACAGTAGAAAAAAAAAATCAAAAAAGATAAATTTATTAACTTCTAGTCGAATGAAAGTTTATTCCTTAGTCAATATATGATAGGAGTCTCCTATCAAAAATTAATAAATCAATTTTTGAAAAGTAACAGGTTTTTTTGGGCAATTAAAATTCTTAAACACAAACTAATTAATTTTTTTCAAAATTTTTATTTTCTCGTGTCAAAGTGTTAAAAATCAACATTTTAAATAAAACTTTTACCTTATCTACATAATGTACTCCTATGATAATTTTCAAAATATATTGATTTAACATTAAAAAATATAAATTACTTTTGTAACATTTTTTACAACAAAATTTATTTCATGAAAATATATATTATGAATAGCTGATTTTTAATTATTCAACTTAATCCAAAAATTACTTTAAAATTTGAATTTATACCAAAATATACATTTTCCCGTGCCAAATAGTTATTTTCAATGAAAATTTAACTTATCAATTGCTCACATATGCTTCAATAATAACATTCTAAAAGTGGATATATTGACTTTTGAAAGATAAAGCACATCATGTTCAAGATAATTTGTCCCGAATTTTTTATGTACCACTATTTCTCATACTTTATATAGATATAACTTAAATCCTAAAAATTTGTAATAAATCACAGTAAAATTAATTGCCTGGTTTTTATTATAAATTTCTTAATTAATATCATAGTAATGACACGTATTAATCATCAGTGAATGAGTATAATTTCTTAAACATTTTTAGGGCAACATAAACGTCAGAACGAAATCAGAAAAGTTAACAATAACAATAATAGCGACTCTTTGTGTATTCACAGTTTTTTAACTATTTATTCCCTCGCTTGATTAATGTTTAAATCAATTAAAAATATCTATGAGAAACACCTGCTTTGCGAATTTGGTCCAAAATTATGTTGAGCTTAATCAAGCCCTTTCCGCATTCTCTAATGTCAAAAAACGATTTGTTCTTGGCCGCATCGTTTTCTTAATTTTGAGAAACGAACAAACCTTCACATCTTTGATAAATCATGTTTATGTGAGTTTTATCACTTATTTTGACTTATATAACTTTATATTTCTGTTTTTTAAAAATTATTTTATAGCAAATTCTCAAGCATTTTATATCGTTATCTTTTTCAATTGTCACACAATTTTAATTATTCATTATTTACATGAATTTGTTGATATTTTTTTCGTATTTTTCGTCTTCTTTCATATTTTTCCTGTTATACTGTTTATATTTGTTCAGTCCCTGGGAGAGAAGCGCTGAGATCTCTTGGAGCCCTACTATGCCTTCCACACGAGGTGTATAGGTGCGGCTGTGTATTTATTTTATTGTTACTTTAATTTAATGTTCTTTATCCTAGACATAAATTATTTGTTATAATTTAATCAGCTTTATTTTATTGTAGTTATCTTTACCGTTTAAAATTTTTATCCATACCATAATTGTATTTTTTTTTTGTTATTGTTTTTTACATTTTATAAATGTGTGGGTACTATTATTATCTTTTACATTTTCTATCTGAATGAATGGTTAGATTACTAATGCTTATTGACCTTAATTGATGCATACATATTTAGATTGTTCAATAAAAAAAATTACGAATTTGGTTTATTTTTTATTTTTATTCTGACATGGTTGTTATCTTGTTTGTACTTAGTTTAGAATAAGGTCTGAAATTCGGGTCGAAACATTGTTAATAAATATCACTTATTAGAGTTCTACACTCTTGACCTCATTCAAGATTGTCAGATGATCTCCATATAATTAGTTCAAGAGATCGGTGATGACTGAATGTTTAAAAAGGAAGTTTTAGTGTCAATACTCCATTTCTTTGGTTTGAAAATTTACTAACATTAAAGATTGGGGAAATTATGGTTTTCCATTAAAATTAATTACAAGCTTCCAAATAAATTTCAATGTCATGGGTTAAAAAATTGAACAACTGTTGAGTGACTGTTTTCTACAAATAAAATTGGTTAAAAAAAAATTTATAGTGTATATCAGGTTAGGCTGAAAACGAGAGTGGTTTAAAAAAGTTATATGTAATGGGAGTGATATAAAAAAAACTACAGATAATTAATTAATAAGCAATTAATGAATTTGCGAGGGTGACCATTGATATGAAATAAGACCAAACAACAATTGATATAAATACTACGATTTTGTAATTATACTCCTGAGTAACGGAATTGATGAGATAAAAGATTCGAAAGGTCGTACAAAATAATTAATGATCAAGTAGAAAAAATCAATAGGAATTAAGTTCCAAACATAAAGACTTTACCAAATATTTGCAGGTATAAACCAACATGTAATAGGAATTATAACTTTGAAGAACTTTTTCCCAAAATTAAATACATAGGATTCAGAACATTGTTAAACAAAGATAAGGATTTGGACACCCTCTGAATACTAAATATTTTATTTATTTATTTATTGTGTAGTGTTACTTCCAGACATTAGTAATAGAGCTAAGAGTCATACCACTCATTCATATCATATTTACAGAGATATATAAATCAAATGTTGACAGAATAATTTATAAAATAATAATAATAAAACGATATTAAAGAAAAATAACCCTCTAAATAAAATTAAGGTAACAAAAAGCTCAAGCATTCTTCAGAGTTGAGTTTTTGTGAAGTAGGTTGTACTAAGACTTAATCAAAATCAATTCAAGAAACAAACAAAATTAAAACAATTTATTTAAACTTCAGAGGCGGTTCGAAAAAAAATTAAAAATTTCAACCTCAAACTAAAAAAAACAAATTAAGATGACATGTCCACCAATTAATTTTAAGGTAAGTAAAAAAAAAAAAAAAAATAGAACTATAACTAAGAAATTCGGCTTAGTCGCAAAACATTTTAAAATTGTGAATGTTTATAAATTAGTAAAGTAGAAGTAGGTACATATATTTAAAATTTAAATTATTTTCATGTAAATTTATAAATTTTTTTTTTAATAAAATGCAAAATAAAATTTGTTGATTAACTGTATGCTAATTGTAAAACTGTTGATTGTAAGTTTAATTTTCATTTTCTTCGCATTCTGTACGATCCCGAACTAAATATATTTTTTTTTTTGCCTGCTGTAATGGAAAATAGTTCAGTGGTTTAGGATAAAAAGGTGTACCAAGAAAGAAGCGCGTAAACTTTTTCCAAGTGATTACCATAGTTTTAGGCAGTTGAGGAAGTGAAAGTGATTTTTAACCTACGTCTTTCCGTCGTTATCTTGGTCCCTATTTGTCCGGGTTGTCGCAGTCTTCAAAGCAACTGGAATATTCTCTATTACACTTTAAGATAACTATTTACATATTAGTGAAGAATAAAGAAAATCACAGATATTATAAAAGAAAATTATTGCGAGGACAAAGTTATAGAGTTTCCGTTACTTAGCGATCTATCATAAAATACCCAACTATATGATTTGTTTTTATTTAAAAAAATATTGTTTTTCCCAAACTTTTTGATATTTCGTCAATAAATTATTTCGAAATCAAACTTATCATGGTGAAATCTTATAATGATATAACTCAAAGTACAACGGTGTTACTTCTTTCGTAAAAGCCAGTCGTGAATTAAAATAATACTTTTACATTAATCTGATGCTAAAAATAATGTTGTAAATTTAATTAGCAATGGTGGCTCTAGAGGGGAACGTGGGGTACGCCCCTCCTCCAAAACAAAAAGGAAAGTTTAATTATTAATTGAATTCAACGGCAAACAGGATTCCTGTCTTATGGAAGTTAAATAAAATACAGAGCCTTGTAAAGTATTTTATTTTATTCAATTATTATTAATAGTTTTTTGTTTTTTTTTCCAGTTTCCCTAAAAAATTTCTGCATTCCACCCAATTGGCTGGAATTGTAGCGAAAAAAATAATATAAAATACAGAAATAAAATATCTCAATCCAATTTAAAATTGTTTACTGGGGGATTTCTTAACTTTTTTTTCGTTCGCATATTCTTGTATAAAACGTTACTGGCCATCGACGCCTTTTATTTATGTTTTTATTATTACTTTTTATCATTTTTTTATTATAATATAAATTATTTTCCTTTCCTACTTTAGAAAAACTATCGTTTTAGTCATACTATCTATTAGCAGTCATATAGCATGCTATTTGACTTTAAAAACTTGAATAGGTACTAATTCTATTGTTTAATTATCAACATGGTAGTTATTGATAATTTAGGGTTGATAAAAAAATTATTAA
>NW_027110783.1:24865-39441 GCF_000696795.3 Halyomorpha halys | reverse complement strand
CAATAAGGTTTGACCTAATTATTATTATTTTTTTTTTTTTATAATTATTATTTTTGCTTACTCTGGCAAAAATACTGACATATGTTGTCACCCAATTATGATTTTCTCTTCTTAATTCTGATGGATTTAAAATTTCTTTACCTCCTCCCAGAAATCTTACTTATCTTGCAGTTCGGCCAGTTTCTTTCCTATTTCCACCAGGCTTTAACCTTTTCAGTGATCGGCACAACGGACCTGGAAATAACTATTCCACTGGAATAGGAATCCTAAAGCCTTTCTCCACCTGGAAGCCCCTTATATGACAACTGATGGGGCATTTTTTAAAAATATATTGTCAAACTATTTTTAAAAAAAAAATATTTGCAAACTCCTAAAACAGATATTAAAAAAAAAAAAGTGTATTTCCAAAACTTATAATATTATATTAAATTAAATCCCATAAAATTTGGCTATATTTATAGAAAATAAAGCTGAGATGACAATGCAGGGTATTTTCTAGCATCTCACCAACTTTGGACAAAATACGAAGTTCCAGTAGGGGAGTATGAAGTAACTGGAGTTTGCCACTTAGTTGCCGATGTCACTTATCCATAACTTCTTGATGTAGAATCCCTCAGGCCTCAGAGGTTGGCAAACTTCTTACTCGGACATGAGAGAGAAATTTAATTTCGGTTTTTATATTGTTACTTGTCCAGCATATGAACAAGATATATCAGTTAAGAAGTCATGCCATCTTTTCCCTGACTTCAGGAAAAACCTTTGAAGAGGCGAATTATTCTTGACCAGTAGTTCCCGAGGCGTAGAAGTCTGGGGATTACTAAGTCAAAAATTGAACAATGCGCGGATTACTCTCACTCCTAAATTGTGACAAAGGGGAGTCCCCAAGTGCATTCCAATGCACTTCTAGGATGCATTTATTTGTTAAAGTCCTTCAATTGATAATTATAAAACTTAAAGAAAAGTAAAAAAAAATTCTTACAATAAGACCTTAAATATATATTACTGAATACATATTTTG
Organism: Halyomorpha halys; assembly: GCF_000696795.3. Lineage (NCBI taxonomy): Eukaryota > Metazoa > Arthropoda > Insecta > Hemiptera > Pentatomidae > Halyomorpha > Halyomorpha halys. The sequence goes on along the minus strand of NW_027110783.1, from coordinate 38,423 downwards.
CCCGCCCGGTCTAACTTGGTAACTACTTTACGAGATGCTTAGCTAGTGTCAGCTCGGCCATATAGATATGTAACTAAGCTAAAAACCCAGGCTTAATCATTAAAATCTAAATCAGAAAATTACATAAATTTATTTTATAATATTAAATGATTTCTGAACAACATATTGTCTTGATTTTTTGACACACTATTGTGAAGATGTCCATTAAATATTTGATATACTAACTATATAGTAATGTATCTATAATTGTCGAAACATCCAAGCTTTTTTATCTCCATGTAATGAGTAAAATAGCTCTGTTACCTTCAAAAACTTGGAAATTAATATCCTCAAGGTATTTGGCACTCACCCCCTAACTATTTTAAGGGAAATTCCAAAGATACTTTCCATGCTCCGAACTCGTGGCCCCTACTAGAACTACAGGTTTCAGAAACATTTTATAATTTATGTCACCTATTGTCTCGTCCTTCAAGACTCTGTTTAAATAATTAAATTAATAACAACTCATTTTATGATAAGTAAACGTTTTATATCTATCTAACTTTTTTTTTTTTTTTTTGTTAGCTTTGAACTTTACTTAATTTCCACGTTCGAAAGGTTTTATTAGTCTAAAATATTGTTGCCTCCAAGTTATGAAACTCCGTTCCTCCAAAACAAGTAAACTAAAGAGTTATCGATGAAATTTAAATGATAGGAAAAATTAATTTATAAGAATAACATGACTGTTCTCATTCCCAAGTGACTTATACAGTGTTTTATTAAACTATATATATTTTTTAAATTAGTTGAATTAATTCATTTCTGTTGGTTTTTTGGATGACTATTTCCTAATACATAAACAAACATGTTTACTCTCGAGATGTGGATGTTACTTTTAATAGGAAAGTTTTCTATTATCCACTCAGTAATATTTGTTCGTCACGTTCACTGTAGTCAGCCCTACGTCCATCATTGAAACTATTTAATTAATCCAAAATATTATTAAAGTAATTTATATTGCTTCAAAGATTAGGCAAATAGTTATGAATAGTTTATACTTATAAATTTAGTTTATTAATCCTCTTATACTTTTTATTTACTATGATTTAAAATGTAGAATTCACATGAGTCAAAAAAAAATTGTATAAGGGAAACTAATTGATCCATATTTTATGTTAAAATACAAATCTATAAAATTGTTATTATTGTTCCTAGTGAAGGACTAAAATAAAGGGGGAGTTGAATTTTTTAGAAGTAAATATTCAATCATTTTAAATAATAATTAAATTGGCAAACAAATAAGTTTAAAATATGATAGTACTTTTAATTTAGTTTAAATATTAAAACTGAAAAAAGAATAATGAGGTTTCCAAATATCATGAAAGGTCATGTTCTTTCTTAAATTTTAATTGAATTATACAAGTATATATTATTTATTTTAACTATTAATTAAATATTTCCTACATTTTACTTTCTAGACTATGCTGATGTTTTTTATTCATCTGAGAAAATACTGGGACTTTTTATATAATATTGAAAAATATGTAAAATTATACCATGTTGGTTTTCATCAAGGCATGAAATCAGGTGTATATATGTATTTAAATTAACAGAATCAAGATTGCAGAACTAACTTTATATTGAATCAATTTATAAAATAATCTAGACCAAATCTAATCGATACATATTATTGATCATAAAATGCGTTAAATAGAAGTAATCTCTCTCAACTAATGTCTCTCAACAAATCAACCAGATGTTTTTAATAATTACATACAAATTTAAAAAAAAAAAAAAAAAAAAAAATACGGCATTCTAAAAGCATATCATTTCAGTAGCCGATTTTTATGATTTATTTATTTAACTTCTTTCTCGCTAATTCTTTAAAGATGTCTCTAGAATTAAACATCCATTTTTTTTTTTAATTGTATAAAATGTTTTTCCTCGTTACGAGCTATCACTAAACGAGTTATTGCTTAAGCAACGATATGGTAATATTTAGGTAAAGAATTGGACTTATTTTTAAAATATGATTTCTAGATTAATAAGCCATATTGAAATCCTTCATTTTATTTAATTTTTTTTTGTATTCGACACCAACTGAAATAAATTTAGAAATCTATACGGGTTTAGGATCGTGACCCGAACGTCAGGAACAGAAAATTAATGGGATAATACCACTTTGGGTTGCCAGGTTTTTTTTTTCTTTTTTTAGATTGAAATCACAGCAATGCAATTTTTTTTTCAAGAATTAGTCCCGAGTGATTTATAGAGGTACGTCACAGCAGGGATTAAATCCAATATCGTGAAATTTAGTTAACCTAAAAAGTGAAAAACATAATCTTTGTACCAAATTGGAAACATTCTCAGAATTAATTTTTACTGAAAAGCGATATAATATATCACAAATCAATTTCAAAAAGAAATGATTGACAGACAAAACAAAGGGATGTTTACTATAAATATAAACACGTTTAACTTCAAAAACTTATACCACCAAATGTAAAAAGAGCCTATAAAATAACACAATTTTATAGCTTTTAGCAAAAAACAAAAACAAAAACCGCATAACCAATAAGTCAGAAAATTGAAACATACATTTTAATAATAATATTTTTAAAAAAATATTGTATATCAATAACATATCGACACATCACGAACAAAATCAAACATAACATATAAAAACGTATAGTTTCAGTCTTTTATTTTATATTGTTAGTAAATTAGAACACAGCAAAAACCATATTTATCAGCCGCTTACTATATACTCAAAAAGCTATCTATTCATAATGGTAAGGCTGAGTAGATAATTTCCAGGCTAATAGTCTACAACTGAACAGCATTGAATAATAATGTTAATTAGGATACATTTACATAAAAAAAAATTAAAAATCTAAGTAATTTTTAATCTTTAAATAATTATAAAGGCTCATAAAATATTATTAGAACAATGATAGACATTTTTAAAGAGAATTTACTATTTAAGAAAATAGAATAAAAGATAATATATACCCTAAATCATCCAGGAAATTAATTTAAATAACATGTCACCACCACGTTTAAGTAATGAATGTGAAAAATCCTTAATATTTTTTTGATTTACCGGAACCATTTTACCAAATTATATTGTTATACAAATCTTGGGTTAAATAAGTAAGATACGAATTGAGAAAAAAAAATGCAAAGAGGAAGCTAAATTGAAAGTAAAAGTTCTTTTTGGCTTCCTTAAAAATAGGAATATTAACATTCGTTAATTAAAATTAATTTAGACAATATGGTTTGAAAACACCTTTGAATAAACCCAATTATCTAAATACACAATTTGACTACACTTGGTAGTCCCGGAGTAGTGGAGCTTTGCCATCATGTGAAGCACCCTTGGGAGTGATAACCTATCTAAGAGGAGAAACCCAGGGGTATTGTCTTGAAATCCCACCAGCGCACCTCAAGAGACTCTAGCGCTGGAGTGCTGTTAAGAATCTAAATTACTTGTACTAGTTATTTTAAGCATAAAAATTCACACAGAAAGGTGAACGATTCATTAGATTTGATGTAAATAATAGAAGAGTAATAAGAAAAGATACATAACAACAATATAAATATTTTATTATAAAAATGATGTGTAAATTAGCAATATTTCTTTGAGCCATGCCTTATGCAGAGCAGAAATGCATTATGCCATTCCACTCTGGTGAGAAGCTGCATTATAAAGGACAATTTTAGCAAAGTTAGTCCAGAGGGTGATAACTTCAAGTTTGTGAGCCGTAAACAACCGATAGCCATTCTCAGTCAACAAACCCTCTGTCCTCGAAGATGACCAAACGAAACAGCTCCCAAGGAAAGCAATAGACCACCTTACCAACTGCACAACTTGTGCCTCCGGTTGATATATTTCTCCGAGAAATGGAAACACGCTATTTTCGCTGCTGAAGACAGAGGATAAAGAGGAACACTACAACCTAAACCTACGACCACATTTCGCAAAAGTTTTCGAAATAAGTATACTTAATTATCTGTGAACCTGTTTTTGAAGAGAACTCCATTATCCCCTACGAACGAATTAGCTCTCTAACACACCGCAGTACGGAACACCACACCTTAAAACTTCAGACTGAGGTTGTCAGAGCCCTCATCAGAGCCAGCTATAATTTCTATAGGCTATAACATTTGACGGCATTAAAATACCATAAGCGAATCTTGTATGCCCAGAATAGCTCTACAGTGTCATTTCTGAATAAATGGAGCAAGGTTTATGTCGAATTCTCCTAGGCCATACCACTCACAAGAGGTGTACCACAAGTAGTAGTCTTATTTCCGATCTTTTTTTTTTCATCTACGCTGCGGATTTTGTTGGTCATAAATAAAAAAGAGACTAACTTATGCCGACGATTTTATTATGCACAGCAGTAGCGTAAGATCCTCCACGGCCTTAGGTCATACAGAAACTATATGCTAGGAGATAATGGACAAACCACACTGGATCAAAATCCAAGTGAATTGGACAAAGAACGAAACGTGGTGTTTGCTCTGCTAAAGGAAAATAAATCCAAAGTGGGTAATATAGGTATGTATAGTATATAAGGGGAACATAGCATTTCTATCCTCTCTGCACAAACTGAGATAAATCCAACGAAAACTATACAGGCTCCTTCCCTTCGTTTAAAAATCAAAATATGCAAAAGTATATTAAGACATAAGAGTTGGCACTGAGCCCAATTATTCATCACACAATTATTTATCGCCATCTACAACACCTTCATAATACATATTGAATCTACTTCAAGGAAACTGAAACCAGAACAGTTTTACGAATTCTATTAACTACCGACAGTAACCGTTAACGAAGGTAGACCAATTTTTCAATTCGCTTCAACCCGTTGTTCGGTACTCTGACACCAGCTATGGCTCTTATCCGGTGGTAACAGTGTACAATAACAATCTTATCAAGTGAACTAGATGGACATAGGTTAGATTTTTATAGAGTTAGTTATTAGGTTAAAAAAAATAATAAAAAATCTGTACTGCTACAACCTATGAAGGGTCAGGGGTTCATTATTTTGTAAGGAAGTCCTGTTACTAGACCAACGGTTGTGCAAGGAGGTGATTTGGTCAAAATCACGCTCGACCGTCAGATTTTTACCCAATTAGGAGACCCACTTTAGGAGGCTGAGTAGACCCCAGGAACTCCAGGAGTTGACTCCCGGCTACAATGTAACAGAAAACAAATCTTGGGTCCTTGGAGTTAGTAGCCACGCGCCATACTCCGAGGCTACCGCGCTCCCTCAGTTATTAGGTTAGGGTTTCATTATTAGTAAAAGAACAGAAAATAAGTCTGCTAAAACCTTAAAAACATGAACATCAAAACTACCAGTACAGCACATAAACGATTCAAAACCTGCTTAAAATGTTGCCAAACAGGAAAAGAAGTGACTTGATGAAGTGAACAGATTTTATATATTTTTGTTTTATTTCATGTAACCTTTCTGATAATTGGTGTTCTGAAAATAAACAAGTCGCCTATCATTTATAAAATAATAATGTTTTACAATAACCATCTATACATCATTAACTATAACTTATCTATTCCCAATAGGTGACTCTCCTATGCGCACTTTACTACCTCTTAAATAAGCGATATGTTCTTAAATATTTAAGAGATAAATTACAATATAAAGCATTACATCTTTGCTGATTATTCCAAAAAAAAAAAAAGATACATCATTGTTAGTAAAAATAACTGCTAATCGATATCACAATGTATTAATGTTTTATTAAACCATTCAAAACTATCTGAACGAGAAAAAGCAAATAACTTGAAGTTGCTGTATTTATGTAAATTTTGTGTATTGATTGGCTTCTGTTTAACTACCTATCTACCGTCGGATCCACTCCGGTGTTAAATCGTTGGTTTAACAACTTCGCAAATGTTTGTCTTTACGAAAGGTGAAAGGGTTAATAAAGAAATGTAGCCTACACACACATGGCAAACAGTTTTGCCAAAATTGTGAACCGCTTACCACGTTGTTGTTTTATATTATTAGTACTACTAATGATATTAGTATTATGCTACATATTAACCCTAATAACAATAGGACCAGCTGAATATATATTATCTTATTGGTGTTGAATCTCTATGACATAATTGCAAATATTATATTTCCAAGCAAAAAAATATATTAACTACTCTTTGTTACTTTTTATTTATTAATTATTTTGTATATCCGTTATTTTGTACTCTACAATATTGAATTTCTTTTCAAAACATCAAACACCATTAGTAAACCAATATTAGTAATTTTATTCGAAAATATTACTGGTTACATATTAGTACACTATATGCATAGTTGACAATGTAAATTTCTATTTATTTCTGGCTTTATTTGAGATAGGTTAAGTAATTAATAATAATATTATTATTATTGTTATTTGATTCATGTTCCGTGTCATGTCTATTTAATTTATTTATTCATAAAATGATTTATTCATCTGATTTTTTAAAAATTTATTTGAACTGCTTTTTCTTCTGCTGAATCGATGAATTTGTTTAAAAATGCAAATTTATTAGTGCAGGAAAAGTTACAAAAACTTCATCAAATTAGCTACCAAAATTTAATTTTAGAATCATTTTACGCAGATTCCGACTATTACAGCACTTACTAGACAAATGGTCTAAACTTCCAACTCATTACAAAAGACTGATCTACATGACAATAATAAGGCCCATCTGGACATACAGAGTTGAGCTTTGGGGCTCCACTGAACCTTCGAATTTCTCTCGTATCCAATCTTTACAATCCAAAATCCTTCGTAAAATCCTCAATGCTCCTTATTTTGTTACTAATAAAGGCATAAAGACCTAAATGTTCCTTATGTAACCGACCTAGCCCGAACCCGATATTATTCCTTCCATAATAAACTCCCTAACCACCCAAACCTTGCTTTTTAACCTTGCTTCCTCTTCCATTCCTGACAATCCTCCGAGGCGCCTGAAAAGAAGATGGCCTCGTGACCTTATATTGTAAACTGTTTTTAGAGTTCTACTACTGGGTAGTTTCTATACATGCTGTATCATATCATTATCATTGTGTCATGATCAAATTTACTTGTTGTATTTTTTATACAGTTGTAAATATCAATAAATAAATAAATAAATAAAAAAAAAAAAAGAATCATTGTAAGTGTGTTGATAGAATATAAATTTTCGGCAATGGTATTAGTTAATGCTTTGATGTTTGAGAGAAACCTTTCCGGAATTGGTTAATATATTAAAAAACATAATTAACGATAAGTTTTACCGTGGATAATATATATGAGGAGAAGATTGAGGTTGGGGGGTGCGCTCACTAAATAACGCAAATAAGTTGAAAGAACTTATTTAATAGTGCCAACATTTGCCAAGAACAAAAAGGAAGATAAGAACCAATGAATATAAAAAATAAAAAGAGAAAATATAAACAGAATGATTAAAGTAAATAATTATACAGAAAAGAATATAATAAGGAATTGTTAATAAAAACAAAGTGACGAAAAAATTGGAAAATAAAACGTATACATAGGTAATTAAATATGTTAGTAGATTAATATAATCAAGAAAATAAAAATTTATTTAATTATTAATTCTGTATAATTATTTACTTTAATCATTCTGTTTATATTTTATCTTTTTATTTTTTTATATTAATTGGTTATTATCTTGCTTTTTGTTCTTAGCAACCTTGGCACTATTGAATAAGTTCTTTCATCTTATTTGTGTTATTTAGTGACCGCACCACTAACCGTCTTCTCCTATATTATGTTTTATTCTATTTTATACATATTCTCATATGTTTTAAATTGAAATTGAATATACCTAAAAGTGACTAGATAACTGAGAAAGTTATGAATAGATTGAAATTTAGAAATCTCATATTAATTTGATATTAATTTATATAATTTTATTTCAAAATTATAAATTCAGCTTTTCACAGTCATAATTAATAATGTTAGACTTGAGATTAATTGTCACATTTATTTGGCCTTCCGTCTGGCTCGAATTAATTTATGCGGAGGAAGCTTCAAGCCTAAGTCTTTCAAAGTAAACACAAGCGGTAATTTTTGCGAAAGCTAAAACTTGCTTCAGAATCTAGACCAGGGCTTAGCCTCAGGCTTTACAAGAAACTCAAGCATAACTCAAGACTAGATTAAATTAGGGTTAATCTTTTCTACTAAGAGCCTCGTTCTAAATCAAAGTACTTAGAGTTAATCGCTAAAATATTTCGTTAAACTAATAATTTTACACTTACATATTAGTATAGCCTAAATATTTTAAAACTCAGAAGTCCTCACCATTCATCTCGAACCGTTATTGAACACTATACCTGCTACTCTATACCACTATAATGCTCAATAAGTTGTAACGCTGTTTATTAATTCATTAGTGTTGATTCATCTTATAAATTAGATTACATCAAGGCAAGGTTCCAAGTACGGACTTCAATAGGTTTAAGAAAACTATCTATGGAACCTAATATTGGATTTACATATCCGATTTTGACCGGATTTTTTTTGGCATATATAAAATCCTATAAGTAGGGGCTATATTGCTATATTGCAGGCCCTTCCTGGACATGTCAAACTTTTTCATCCACTCTCGGGCCTGAGGAGAGGGACGCCTACCTCGGAAGCGTTCCGTCACCGATGGCCAATGAGAAAGGAGATTCAAAAATAAGGTAACGCCCTAAAAGGGAAGTGGGAGAAAAGAGACAGGAAATCTAGATCAGGAAGAAGAACAGTTAGACGAGATAGGACCTGGCAGCAGAAGCCGGAACGGAACAAGATGCACTTCGACCAGACGAAGTCGTGAGAAGGACCACGAGGCCTGGACATCCCCTATAAACAAGACGAAACCTACGGAACTACATTCCACGGCATGAATCATTCAAATCAACAGCTATAAGTATAAATTAAACAATAAGCAATAATGTAAGCATCAATTTGTGGCAACCATTTATTTGAATCATTACAACCATTTTAATCATAGTTATAAATTGTAAATAAATAGTTAATCTCTTTATGTAGTTTATATTTTATTATATAACCCAATATACCACCCTTTATTATAATATATAATTAATGGTAACAACATTTTATAAATATTAAGATATTTAATTGGTAAACTGGTAAACACACAAACAGCAAATGGAAAAGAATCCATTCGTAATAATAGTTTTTAGGACTCAATATATAATTAATTAATTAACTTATTTTTGGATAATTGCCTTCAGCGATTATCCTGGCATCCCGATTAAATCTCAAGGCAGTGCATAGCAATGTATAAGTATGTTAACCCGGAGGATTAAACGTTTTAATTTAATCTAACTTTTTCTTCACAAAAATTCAAAGAACTCAACTGGCTCTGGATCATAAAATACATACTTTTTTATTTTTCATTTGGTATAAAAATATTATCTAAGGGTGCCTCGGGTTGGGAATAACGAATACATATTTTGTTCTGGCCAAGAATAAAACAATTTAAGAAAAGATAAAGGAGCCTCAATGCTTTCTAGAAAGAGCAGGTGTCTCTATTTTTCTTTTTTTCACCTTTATATATTCATAAAACTCCTTATTACTCTGTATTTATTCATTATTTAATATGAGCAATGAGAACTGGTTATTTAAAAAAAAAAAAACAAATGATACTTTAGAGAAAATTTTTTTGAAAATTCGACATTTAATTAATGTCAGACTATTGCATTCAAGATCACTTGATCGGAAACTTAATTACTCATTGATTCATCAAAGCCAATCAAAACCGTGAAAGCCGTTTTTGAAAAAAAAAAAAGTTAATTTGGATTCTATAAACTGGCCTTTCTTGTTGGTCAGTTTTAGCGAAAAAGTTAAATATGTAATTTCAGTTTCGTTTCTGAGCTAGGCTGTTCATTCATAGACCATTTTGCGAAACTAGGTTATTTGGACTTACGGGACCTCAAAACGTTGAAATACTAATAGAAAACTGGAAATCAAAATTTTGCGTGTTTACAATAATTTCCCTTACTATTCATTCCATATCATTCCTATATTCCAAATAGGTAAGTGAAAGTAAAAAATTAATATCTAAAAAACTATTAATTTTCTTGAAGGTTATAACCTCATTTAAAAGATAATTAATTAATACCTCTACTCCCAAATCTCAACAATATATAAAGTAAGAGGTCCATTGGTTGAGCGCCTGATGGGGCTGCAACTTGTCTTCGGCATCCGTCCAGTAGGTCTAGCCCTCCTGATTCGGATCCGTTCGGGAGCCTTCTGCAGCTCACCAGGCTTCCAAGTACCAGTCCGCTGCAAATTCATTTTTTCCGTTTGCTTGCCAATGTTGGGCGGTCAAGACCTGCCCACCACCTCCTTCAACTCGTAAACGAACTCCCTGAAGAAGGGAAAGTTATCTTCTTCCATCAGACGGGGATAGTCCGACTCGACAGGGGCGAAAATACCCGTCTTTTTCGGCAGCTTGGTTTGGCGTATTTCCACTAATACTTTTGATAGCTCCGTAGCTTTCCCCAGAACCCTCCATGTCCTGTTAGGATCTGTGAGACTCCCTGAGCCTTCAATCTTGATTGGACGGTATAGAAAAAAAAATTTCAAAGTAGCGCCTTGCTGGATTGCTACCCACCGCTTCCGAATGCTTCCTGTCCATGTCGAATTCTCAACCACTGAGGTACACGGGGCAGCAAAAAGCTGTCGAAGGCGGAGGATATGTCAAACAGAATCGATGAGACGTATTTCTCCGTCCTCTCCTCCACGTCCCTACGCTCTCCCAGTAGCGCATCCGTAGTTCCCTTGGTACTACGGATTTGTTCGAGCCGGATTGCCGTGAATGGCTTGCAGTACTTAGGATTGGTCCAAGGCTGTTGACGATCATGTGCTCCAGAACCTTACGAGCCACTGGGAGGAGGCATATAGATCGGTAGGCTTTTGGCGTTTCCTTATCCTTGTTGAGCAATCTCAAGTCTGCAATCCTCCACTTGCTTGGAAAGTCCCCCTAAACTATATACTCTTTGAATATCTCTAGTTACTCCTCATCGAAATAAGAGGCACTGTTCTAGAGGATTGTAACATCTATACTATCTAGTCCTGGAGCCTTTCCCATCCCAGGCCTGTCCACGGAAAAGACGAAGGTCTTATATATCCCATGGTGGACATAGGTCGGTACGTGTTGGGTATAGCGTGGTGCGTCTAAACTTTCCTTCATCTGCACTATCTTGGCTGGATGGATCATCCCTTTTTTTTATCTCACCCTTTTATTAATTGTATTACTTCAAACAAAACAATAAGTATATAATAAAAGATAATAAATAATGAACATAAATCATAGATAGATCATCTCTAGGGTATTTATATTATCAATTATCAATTATCAATTATTTTATATATATTTACATATATATTGTATTCAACACCTAATTTACATATAAGTTAGATTCAACATGCTCTTGCAGGCTCCCATCATATTAGGGCAGGGCAATCTATAAATAAAGTATATCTCTGTCTATGGATTAAAGGTACTGACATGAATGTTATGTCAAAAAAGTAATTTATTGGTGAAAGAAAATTAGGTCACTGACAAAAATAACGGAACCATAAAAGCATAGAACTTCATATTTTATTTTTCTTCAAAGCCACTTGAATTACTGGTGGTTGAAGAATTTGAAATGAAATTGTCCTTTTAAAATCCATAGTCGTTAGACGACCAGTGGCGTGGAAGCGATTTCTCCCATTGTGGCATATTCTCTATCCATCTCTGCTTCCGCAACATTTTTCCTGTCCATTTTCTTTCTTTTAGAAATGTTCTTTAACCAGTCTGGACCCATTCGATGTATAATTTCTATTCATTTCATATTGTTACATTTTTAAATTGATATAAAACCTAATATCTAGTGCATAAATTTTCTCTTAGCATAAAAGATTCTACTAATACAATAAGTAAAAGCAGAGAGACGGATAAGAAGAAGTTGGAAGTAAAGAAAGTAGAAATCATGATTATAGAATAAAGCAGTCTTGGGACAGTTAATTTTCCCTTTGAATGGATGGAATTGAAGTTTCTAGAAAGTTTGTTAAGTGTTAATGGAGAAGAATGATCGAGCAATAGTGGCTACGTGTTGCTGATCTCAGCAGTTCTTGGCTTGAATATAAATGAAATTTGTTCTATAGCTTTTTTAATAAAGTTACATTTATATAAATTTACATTTATCTTTCCAACTTCAAAAAACTTTGTATTTACATTCTGAGCCAGTTTACTACTTATTCATATTTATATTCAGTTTAAGAATATTGGATTATGAAGTACGATTACACTAGGCTGGAACAGAATAAATGAAGTACGAAGTGGCAATAGGCTATTGGGGAAGTCCTACGACTAATACCTAGTATACTAAAGGTTATCAGAAGGAGATCTGATTCTACCAAGTGAGACAGCCTAACTTCGAAAACGGTTAACAAGAAATATCAACAACATGCCTCACTTGGACTATTTCACAAGCAGAGTAACCTGAGCATTGAATTGGGTCATTGGTATCCAAGCCGCTTTTTGGGGTCTCATAAACCCGACGACTATGTGTATTATTAAAAGAGTGGTATGGGATATTCTGATGATGCGTCCCTGGAACTGAAATCTCTCACAAAACGAGAAAAGAACCTTGGTGACAAAAAATACTACTCCTGCTGATAATTAGTAGCAGCAGGATTATATCTGTCTATATCTTAGCAGGGACGTGTCGTGATGGCTGAGTATAATTGAAGATGTCAGGTTCTCTACATCAGAAAGCGTAGACAATGCATGCTGGATAACAGATAAATCGACAAGATGAGTTTTGCAGGTACTCGCCGGAAATCCTGGCAATGTGTAAACTTCACTCTGTAAGTTATGCGCTTACGGTCGTGAAGGGGATGACAAGTTCTACAGGTATTCGCTGTAGGTCCTTGCAGGATTGAAACTCCACTCTATAAGGTACTCGCTTACGATCGTAAAGATGTTAGCTAGTTCTACAGGTACTCGCTATAGGTCATGGCAAAAGAACAGAAGTTATATGAAGGAGAAGAGATCCAGAGGAGGCAAAAAAACTTGAGCTAGAAACCCTACTGGCCTCTCGTAGGCCATCCATAGTCGCACTTACGGACACAAGACTTAGCAACTACACACAGACATACTTCCGCGGGTACACAACTTACAGACTTGACTCCCGCATACACGGCAGCGTCGCACTACTGGTGCGTCATGACGTCCCATCCAGACTCATCAACGGATCCACACTTCACGACAACAAACACTCAGCCATCACAATACAAGTAAGACTAGAACACTCCTACAAAATCACTTGCGTCTACCGAAGCCCCAGTGCGAAACCGTACACACTCAAGACTTTTCTCTGTATCATCGAGAACGACAGACAACACATCATACTAGGTGAACTAAACGCCAAACACCACTCATGGAACTGCACAAAAGGTAATGCACTAGGAAACTACCTGACTAAAACAAAATACACAATAATACACCCTGATGCACACACCTACAGACAAACATCAAACCCCTCATACACATCCA
>NW_027110783.1:19972-22546 GCF_000696795.3 Halyomorpha halys | reverse complement strand
AAATAGCTCCTGAATGGATAACTCATATGTACAATTAAAAATAACCGGTAACCTTAAAATACCAAAGGTAGTAAAAGGTAAGACACAATACGAATTACTTTTCTTTCTTACACAGTAATGCACTACAAATTCACATTTTTATTTTTGTTTTTTAGAGGGTTCGGAAAAAAAAAAAAAAAAGGAGGCAAAATGAAATAAAAGTCGATTATACATTTCCAAAAATAGTACTAGAATGAACTGATCTACTATGTATGCAGTTGCTCTATGCCTCTTAAGGAGATGATACTCTAACATTGGTTTGACAAAGTTGTGCTCAGTCAACTCTTTGCTATAAAACGCCATCGAGAGGTGCCACGTAAAATACTTTAGCATTCAGTGGACCAGAACATTCTGTTGTAATACTTCTTTATTCAAGTAGCTACTGCCAAACATATTAAAAATATAAATGAGAAAAACGAAAACTTACCTTTTTCCTGTCCTCTCATCGGCGCTGCACAGACGTTTCAAGACTTACACAATGTTCCCCTCCTAAATATTCGAGTAAAACCCTGGAGTCAACTCTGGCAGTCCCAAAATTTCCTTGAACATCTTCCTTTTGAATACACATCAATTGAACTAAATATCAAGATATAAGTTACGGCCTAAGTCAGCTGTTGCTTCAATGTCAGCTGACTGAGGCGATCAGCTGATTGTATGATATATATAGATAGGATCGCTGAAATGAATAAAGCAGTGTTTCAGTTGCAACCGAGTGTCATTATTTGCCCTTTATTCCTTTTTTTTTTTTTGAGTTTTTGAACCCGATAACACTTAACTTATACATGGATTCACATTTCGCAAGCCCTAGTCATTATTGTAGATCATTGTTTAACATTGTTGTTCTATATTTTTATCAATACTCTAATTGTTAAAAACGGATAAAATAATGCATTTAGGTGAACATCTACGAATATCATAAACATTAAAAAAATTGTACTACTGTTTGCTATTCACAAGGCAAACAAAGCCTTTTTGCTCCTTTATGACCGAATTTTCAATAAGAAATAAGGAAGGGATGCTAACCCCCTTAAGCCTTGAATAAGATTCCTGCAGCTCTAATCCTCACTTAATTGAGAATTAGCTTATCTTAATCCTGCGAAATAGACAGTTCATAAACTTGAAGATTAAATAAAATAAGCGATGTAATATTATTATTAAAGGCGCGACGATTTTTTTTTTACTTTTTCCTTTGGAACAGTACAGGTTTCCTAAAGATTTTTTATCCAACAGAAATAAATTCACAAAATAAACTTACGACTCTGTAATCTTTAAGAATAATCTTTATATACATAATAAAGCGAATACGTAGATATTTAAAATATCTTTAATATAATACTTTTCTTTTATAAAAAAAAAAGCACTCGAGTAGCATAAAAAAATTCATGTTTTAGATATTCTTCATTCTTCTTCAGAGGAATTAATATTCCTTCCAGACACTTCATCATAACCTTCCAAGGGACTTCGTAGGAAGTTAAAATGATGTATCTAAAAAATCTCCCTGCAGAAAATACTCTAATAACTGAACCAACACCAAAAAGAAAGAATATTTAAATATCAATTTTTTTTTGGGGGGGGGGAGGGGAATTGTATTCCATGGTAGAAACACTATATCTATAATGTGATATATGAATCGATTTTTCAAGAAATATATCATTAAATAATAAATATAACCAATCAATCTATCTTCTAAAATTCAAACCAAGCACATGTAATAATTCACTATTCTTTTCAAATAACGTAAAACTTTAATTACTAACACGCCCTAATGGGCACTTATAAGATCCGGTAACAACGGATGGTCAGACCTTCCAATATTCCCCAAGAATAATTGCAATTTAGGTCCATTGCATTGGTCTACCACAAAGGTAACCTATCATATGAAGGCTCTAAATACATAATAATATATACAATGCATGACATATGGAATTCCAACTGTCCAATACATGCGAGATAGATTGCATTCCCACTAAATCTGCCAGAGCGAGACAGTCGTCCGTGACATAGAACCCTTTCAACTCTCCATAACAGTGAAAATGCATTTAGTTCCAAGGCTCAAAGTTCACGCTATATACATATTCTCAGAAAAATATATTGCTCTGTACAATCGCTTCATCCACTTCGTATCAATGGAACAAAAAAGGAACATTATTCTAACATTTCTATAACTCCTAAATATATTCAATAATCTTTAAAATCAAAACCCACAAATCAATTATAAATTATTACTTAAAAAGGATAACCAAGCATCTCAGCTAATCCTTTATTCGACTATTCTTGTTTTTTCCGCAAAATATATTTATATTTTATGTGTATATACCAGGGCATTCAAAAAGTCCTGTCGTTTTTCGTTTGTTCGTTGTTTATTTTGATTCTAGAGTGTTTGCTAATTAATTCCGTTCAATACAACTTTTATGTATGTAAACACAAATGTTTATACTTTATGAATAGGAGGCTAAGGAGGATTAATTTAATGCAGTCACCATCCAACTGTCTAGTTAAAATGATTCCAGTTGAAACTCAAATTCGGTCGATTTT
>NW_027110783.1:13453-19162 GCF_000696795.3 Halyomorpha halys | reverse complement strand
CCTAATTCACGAACTGACCACTTATTTTTGCAGTAAAAATCAACAGTTTTTTAAGGAAGGAATTTGGGCTTTACCATCTCGTTGGGAGAAGGTTACCGACTGTATTGGTGGATATTTTGATGAATAAAGTTGATTATTTGAAAATATTTATTTATTTATAATTTCCCCCAAAAAAACGACAGGACTTTTTGAATGACCTGGTATCATATATCAATTATTTTTATCTATTATTTCCGTCACTGCAGAGCGGAAATTCCGCGTTCGGTTAATACTTTTGTACATTTCTCTGACGTTATTTTCGATTTTGTTATTTTCTATCTCTATTATTTTATTTTTAAGATATTCTCATTTTGTATATCTGAGGAATTCAGACTTCTCGTGTTTTGTTGCCCGGAAGTAACTAACATTGTTTTCGCTAGGATTATTGAGAGTTTTTAACTTAGCGGCTTTTCTTTGTTCACACATTTTAAGACACTCTTCATCGAACCAGGGTTTATTCTTATTAATTTCCCTTTTTCCGAGACACAAATTACCGACTTCTTTAATATCATCTCTGATTCCTACCCATAACTTCTCAATGCCTTCGTGTCCTTCATCTAAAAGACTTCAAATCTATTTTTTATTTCGAGCGCGAATTGATTTCGAATTAAAGGGATTTTTAATTAGCTAATCCGGTAGATATATTGGATACGTTTAAGAAACACTTTGAAAGTATTCTGAATACGGGAAATAATTGTCAATCACCTCTGACTGAATACCATAGTTCTGAACCGTGGATAGAAGAACCGATTCAGGAGGAAGTCGAAATGGCCATCGCAAAATTAAAACCTTATAAAGCTGCGGGAACTGACAATATTCCTAGTGAACTAATCAAGGCATGTGTTGAAATTGGAGTTTCTAAAATACACCTTTTGGTTAAAAAGATCTGGGAAACTGAGGAGATGCCTGAGGAATGGAATTACTTATTCCTGTTCACAAAAAAGGCCCAACGGCGGATTGTAATAACTATCGAGGAATTTCGCTCCTTTCTGTGTGTTATGAAATATTTACCCTAATCTTAACTAGTCGAATCACGGAATACGCTGAGGAAATTCTCGGAGACTACCAATGTGGTTTTAGACGAAATCGTTCAACTATTGATCAATTTTTTCATTACGGCAAATCTTGCAATACATTGGAATACAACGGGGTAGTTCATCAGCTTTATATAGATTTCCTAAAGGCTTACGATTCTATTGACCGTCAGAAGCTGTATAATATTCTGATTGAACAGGGAATACCAAAGAAGTTAGTAAATCTCGTACGAATGTGCATGACCGAAACGTATAATAAGATACAAATCGGTAATCATTATTCTGAGAAATTCCAAGTCCGATCGGGTTTAAAACATGGTGATTCTTTATCATAAATCTTTTTAATCTATCATATCTTTAAAAGTGTGATGAATACCGAAAAGGGTTTAAATTTGGGTGGTAAAATACCGGTGCTTGGATATGCAGATGATTTGGTATTATTGGGTGATGACAAAGAAACTATAGAACTAAATACAACCACGCTAATAAACTCCAGCAAGGAACTAGGTCTTGAGATAAATAAGGATAAAACCAAATATATGGTTAGCAGTAGAAACGCGAGCAATTTCGGTGACATAGATAAAGGAGAAAACGTTTGAACAGGTAGATAAGTTTAAGTATTTAGGCTCTGCAGTAACTAGAAAAAACGAAATTGATGAGGAAATAAAAGCTAGGTTGAAGCCGGGAAATGCTTGTTATTTTTCAATTTCGAAACTGCTTAGCTCGCGCCTCCTATCGAAAAACTTAAAAATTAGAATTTATGGATGTGAGGCGTAGCCTTTTATACTAAGGGATGAACAGTGTCTTAGGGTTTTCGAAAATAAAGTATTACGCAAAATATTCGGACCGAAAAAGGATGAATTAACGGGAGAATTTAGAAGATTACATAACGCTGAATTAAGGACCCGGCAAATATAATTCAAGTTATATCATTATGGCGTATAAGATGGGCATGTAAGGTTGTAGGGCTTAGTAACGAGCGGATCCCTAAGATGGTAATAAACACTGAACCAACGGGTAAACGTCCGAGGGATAGACCGAAACGTAGATGGGAATGTTGTGTTAAAACATATTTAGTGGAATTGGGTTTGGAGGGGCATCACTGGAAGGATGTATGCAGAGAGCGTTTGGTGTGGTATCGGCATCGAACCTTCGGGTTCGCTAAGCCTTTATTATTATTATTATTATATCATATATCAATATTTTAAGTATTCATACTCATTGGTCTTGTTATCTAGAAACAATGAAAAAATGCACCGAAGGTTGACCAATATTATTATATACTCAAATGACAACTTATTAGGCATCAATAAATAAATTGCAAGTATTTAAACCCTGTTTCCTACCTGATAGAGCAAACTTTCAACTCATTGAAGTATTTCAGACTCTAAGGGGAATGTCACACAAGACTCATACTTGAGTACTTCTAGACAAAGGAGACTTCATTACAAAGTATTTCTTGTGGAATTTACATGTCTTTGATGTATGTTGATCACTTTAAATTATTGTTACACATATATGATGAGAAGATGGTAGGGGGTGTTGTCAAAAAATAACACGAATAAGTTGAACGAACTGATTCTTTCTTTCAACTTATTCGTGTTTTTTTTTTTACCGCACCCCCAGCCATCTTTTCTTTATATATTATCCAAGGTCAACTGTCTTCTCATGTATATAAATATATATATCCAGAACCTAGAACAGTTATTACATATGCATGCCGATCGATTATTGAAACAAAGAATACATTTCTTTTTTACTACATACATCAAATATTTAACTATTTAAAATATTCTTACAACTATCCTTAAATCTTTTTTAGCAATTATTTTAATGACCCGTTTTTTCGTAGAGGAGATATTTCTCAGATTTTTTAAAAAAATCAATTCATATCATATACATACACTTAAAACAATTAAAAAAATGCTTTAAATGCTAATAAAATCGGTAAATTTTTTTTTACTTTTGAGGACCATAAAAAAATAAATAAATAGATAAACTAAATCATAATAAAATAAGTAAGTGGTTATTTACTTATTTTACTATGATATTTTTTTATATAAACACTTTAAGATATGCGAAGCTATAGCGAAGTGGTCTGTGGATTGAACTACACTCTGAATACAACTATGTCAATGGCTAACCTGAATCCATTATGTAGGAGACGAAGTCGAAAAAAAACAGGTATGAATTGCGTCACCTGAAAAATCCAAAAGTAGCAGATATATGCAAATTAAAAAATAAATTCGAATCCTTGGATTTCGAGGGACTCACTATTGATTAACACTTAGGAACAGCTAAGTAAGTAATTAGTATTTAGGATGAACGAAAACTATGAAGCCATTCACATAAGCATGCAAAAAAGCAATGGAGAAGAGTAGCCAACTGCAAGTCCTGAGCCAAGCACTGATCAAGCAAAGCTGTACAAATACACAACTTCGAGGTCCAAAACAAACGAAATAATCATAACAGCAACAAGAGAATTCCTCAAAGAAATATTGCTAACTATTGATGACAACTGGGAGGTTAGAAATATAGGTGAGTTCTAGGCCGACATCAAGAAAGAAAGGATGAGATAAACAACGAGAAACGCCAAAATGTGAGAAAATGAGAAAGTCAAAACGACATCGAAAGACAAAATACTAAACTTGTGGAAAGAACATTTCCAGGATCTTCTTAATCAAGGAGAACTTATGAAAGATGAAGACGAAGAAAATTCCCTTCTCCTAAGTTTAAATTTATTAATTATACTTACATTTAGTCCTAATTATGTACAAAAAGATATAATACATTTATGCTTAAGACTGCAAAGACATCGAAAGACCAACAATAATCGATAGTTCTTCGACACATGACCTAAAAAAATATATATTAAAATTAGTTAGAATTTATTAAATATTTATTATTCATTTAAATACGCATTAATTTCCCTATTAATTTAAATATTAATACACCTATAATTCATATCACAAGCTCTGCTTGGATTGCAACTTGACTCCTGTGGTATTACAGTACCCTTTCGTTTTACCTAGCTTAGTAACTGACAACCGAATTATGATTAACTTATACAGATAAATGGGATACCTAATCCCTTTGGCTTTGTATAGCAATGAGGATTAAGTTGATCTGCCTTTAATTTACCTTCTAAATTAACATAGTATTATAATTTACAAATGCCGAGGTCTGTATATTAAAGTGATTTGTTAATCTCTGGTAATAAATTTTAATACAATTACAGGTTAATGAAAGTGAATTTATTTTTTAAAAAACATATAATATAAATATTCTTGTATATATTATCTCATAATCAGATTAACTTAAAAAAAAAGCTATAAGTTTTATATTCCTTTTTCAGCAAATTGATATCCTAAGAAATTTTTTAAAAAAATAAAAGATGATTAAAACAAGAAATAAGAATGTTAGAGAGATAAATATAATTAAAAAATAATTCATTATGTTAGTAACAAACAATAAATTATTTATATTCTTTCAATTCACTTTAATTTTCTTAATATCACTTTGTTGCTGCATGTGCTGTCAATATGTTGTGCATATAGCGTATAATAATGTTTAAAATAAAATGAAAAATAGTTTATTATTCTGGGACTAATTCCCTTTAAAATTAGGACTTATACTATAATTGCAAACAGAGTAATTTTTGGTACAGAAGAAAAAATAAATACATAAAAAAAGGTAAAATATTTACAAAAAATATACGCTAATGTTGGATATTTATACTATGTATATTATTATAATATTGATTCAGTTTGGAGAAACAAAAGGTTAACAGATGCGTGTCGAATGGTAGAGAGAATGGAGTTCCAGTGAAAGGCAGCAAAAATTATCAATTGCAGCAGTTCGTTGAGGTGGAGGGTAGTTAAACGATAAGATCTGACTCGGTAGTAAAAATACCGAGATCTTTATTTTAAACCCTGGTGCTAAATTTTAATATTATTGCAGGTTAATGAGGGTGATTTTTTTTCTTTTTAAACAGTATATAGGAAAGTAAGGAAAATATCCTTTGAATCTTTTATTTTAGAAAGGTAATGAGGGATAAAAATAGTTTTGAATGCTCAAGAAAAACCGTTCAACACTACAATTCGAATACTTGAAAATTCCAAAAAATACAATACATTCAATGACAAAATATATCAATTTGTATGTAATTTGTTCAATTTTTTAGCTTCCTCCAATCTTCCTGAGGATTGTGGTGGCTTAGCAGGGCCCCGAAGCTCAACTCCGTATGCCCAGACAGACCTTGCTGGGATGACCGGAATTTACCTGCATTTTCTTTTCAAAGTCTTTTCAGTTTTGTGCGAGGATCCCAAGTTAATTATTGTATTAAAAAGAAAAAACAGAGTTTTCTAGGATATTTTGAAAAAATAATTAATATTTGATTTCGGTTCTTTCCCGCAGTATCGAAAAGTAATGTCTTTACATCCTTTCGCGAGGCACAAGATTTTCGCAAAGGAAACTTGCGTTAGAAATAATTGGTACAATAAAACTCAGAAATCTGCCAGAAGTCTGAGATTTGGGCAATTTGTCTTCAATAAAATGTTTATTTTATGAATGTTCAAACCATCACTCAAGTAATCAATGTCATTATTAGTATACCTGGTTTTTCTTATACGAAAAC
>NW_027110783.1:11137-12848 GCF_000696795.3 Halyomorpha halys | reverse complement strand
TATACTGCTTAGTTTTTTTGTTTTTTTTAATTATGTATACATGGTGAGAATCGATAAATATTCCCTAATACCTATTGTCCTTGTGTGCGGACGCTTATATTATTTACCAATTAGATGTTTTAAGAAAAAAATAATAAAATAAAACTGATAAAATTAAAATTTGTAATTTAACGTAAAATATATGTTTCAAATTATATTTCGTATTTCCGTAGAGTTTTCCTTAGATGTTGGAGAAAAAGAGAATGTTTTTTTTTTTTTATAATATAGTTACAAGTCGTTACATCGAAGTAGTGTTACGCGTTAGTCCAAGATCTGTCAGTAAAAGGGAACAGAGAAAAATGGAGTCAGAACTGATGATCTTAAGAAAATTAACTAAAAATATTTAACACGTTTTCACTCATTTAGAACAATGCATCTGTTCCTTGACTAAGAGCTGTATGTTGGTCTACCTTAGAAGAATTGATTCAGCTAGAATATTAAACATCGATAATTTTCGACTTATTATATTTCTAAAATAAATGATCCGATTAAAAGTTTGTTTGTTGTCGCTTATAAATTAATAAGCTGAGTCAATAGTTTAAGGAAAGTTATGATAGGAGAATTTTTTCCCGATTTCTCAAACTACAAAAAATTTATAAACGAACCATCAATTTTTTTTCTAATCCGTTGAAGGATCAGAAACCAACTATACACCCTTGGTGTGATCCAAGAGGATCTGCCAACTCCAGGTTCAATCTATGCCTTATAGAACAGAAAATTAATTTTCTACCATGGCCGACCTCTTATTCCAGGAATTATTGGTTTAACAAAGAACTCCTACTTCTCCAATATTAGTTGTATTAATAGTAATATATATATTAATAATTTATACTTCAATGTACTTAAATCTTTGATGAGATATTTGATTTTTTTTCTTTTTCAGAAGATTCTGGTATTAAAAATTTTAATGCACGTATAAAAGGGATGAAAAAAATGAATATCTATGGCTATATAAGTTTACATTTATTTGAGAAATCATGTGAATAAGACTGATCAACGTTTATTTATTGAACGTTGATTGAATACTTTATATCTTCCCTCACGTAATGAATAGATTTTGAGAAGATCTTTGTATTTATTGTCCATACTGATTGATTAAATATAATTCATCTTCCTTCCATCTTAATTAATAGATTCTTCGTTAGAACACAATTAATTGAAAAGAGTATAAAGGGATTTCGAAATGCTTACGTACGTGCCGGGATGGAAACGTGCTGGGAATGAATCTGGGATACAGAAGTAAGAAAAATTGTGCTTCCAATAATTGCTAATATTGGACCTTTATGAAATTGTTATTGACATTGCCAGTCATACGAATCAACTATCAATATTAATCTAGAATGAGTTCATTATTTTATTTTATTTATTTAACTCAGGTATCCAGAACACGCATAAAAAATATCCTAAAGTTTTCCAATACTCTAATTCGCATTTCTGGGTGTTTCAGTCAAATTGAGGAAAGTTTTATCTATGTAAGCAGTCATCAAACTTTTAGGGATTAGTCTGAAGTAGACATGGGGAACTTATGACCCATCGGTCAGTCATTGACCCAAGCAAGCTTTTTAACAGGCCCATTGGTTGTAATAAATTAATTTTATAAAAACTTATAAGTAAACAATAACATGAAGTTTAGGAAGAAAACGTTATAAAACAAGTTGCTCAGAAAATCCGC
>NW_027110783.1:9447-10116 GCF_000696795.3 Halyomorpha halys | reverse complement strand
TAATAACAGCCGAAAATTAATAATATTTTAATTACTAATTTTCATTAAATTAATAATTAAATTTTCTTTACCCCTTGTTCCTTCAAACACTTAGTGACCAACGAGCTAGTACTAATGTACTATGCAGACTACTAAAACTATTCAACCATGTTCTGTCGCCCCCCACGCCTTTAGGAATATTTTTGAAAGTAGGTGGCTCAAAAGTGCATTTGAGACACTTTCAAACATTCAACTAAATACTAAATACTTCAGAAAAGATAAACAATAAAATAGATCTACCAGTGATCCCTTACAAAATATATATATAACCAGGTCCTACACGGCTCATTCCAAAACTCTAGGGAGTTTGCAGACTAGTATTAGTATTTATATTTTAAGGCGAATTATTAAACTTTAACTTGTCCATTCTAATGCTGATCAATACTCATGCAGTGAACCTGATAGTACTGATAGTCGAAGAGCCCAAGAGGAGAAAAAAGGCAGTTATCTCACCCCAATTTTTGATTACTTTAATGAAAACTATGTATAATTAATAGTCAAAATTGATGAGTCTGCCAAGTATAGGTAGGGAGAATAAAAAATGGCGACTGTTTTAAAGCGATAAAAAAACTAATCTTTCATTCGGAGCTCAATATTTTAAAAACTACCAAGAGAACGTCATTTAAAGAT
>NW_027110783.1:5726-9397 GCF_000696795.3 Halyomorpha halys | reverse complement strand
TAAAAAATGGCGACTGTTTTAAAGCGATAAAAAAACTAATCTTTCATTCGGAGCTCAATATTTTAAAAACTACCAAGAGAACGTCATTTAAAGATGAGCAAAGTTGCTAAAATATGAGCCCTAAAAGAGTTATTTACGTTGAATAGTTTTTGAGATATATCTTTTTAAAAAGCAACATTTCATAAAAATGTTGTATAGGACGTACTAAAAGATCAGTAGTTTTGTTTAAGTAGAATTTGTTTGAAAAATTTATCAAACGCCATTTAACGTACATATCTCAATTAGCACTCAAATTAAAGTTAGTTTAATGAGCTATAAAGTAGTGTATGATGTGTTTCTTCGTAGGAGTAATAGTTTACACAAAATTCGCTAAAATAAATTGATTTATAGTTTTCGGACAAATTTTCATTTGCCAAATTTATATTCATATGTGAATATGATAAAAACTACTAAGCTACGTGTCATAATCAACTAATAGTTAGTTAAATTTCATTTATTTTGAGTGGTGGCAGACATATGTACGTCTTATAGATCTAGAGATATATTTTTTTTTCAAAAATCCAACATTTTATACGAGCAACTAGAAATTAACATTTTGTGAGTTTATTTCGTCAAAAACAACTACTCCTACAAAGATAAACATAATTAACCATTTTGTAGTAAATTTTACTAAATTTTATTAAATTTGACTAGCTTTAATTTGAGTGCTTGCAGACCAATGGTTTCTGAAATGAAGTTTTTCATAAATCAAACTTATTGTCCGAACAACTATTAATCAATTTATTTTAGCAAATTTCATGAAAACTACTACTCCAACGAAAATAAACATCATAAACTACTTTATTGGTCATTACACTAGCTTTAATTTGTGTGCTAATAGACATCTGTACGTTACATAGTTCCTGAGATATAAATTTCTCAAAATAAATTCATTAACTAATAATCTTTCAGTAGATTTTTAAGAAATTTTGCTTTTTAAAAAGGTATATCTCGAGATACTAACTATTGGACATAATAGCTCTTTTAGGGCAAATATTTCAGCAAATTTACTCTTCTTTAAATAATCTACGTAATGTTCTCTTAGATTTTTTAGTGTTTTTATGATATAGAGCTCCAATGAAAAATTAATGTTTTTTTAAGGTTTTAAAACAGCCGTCATTTTTTATTCCTCCTACCTATACTTGGCAGACTCATTAGTTTTGACTAGTAATTATACCTATTTTTAATTAAAGTAAGCAAAAATTGGGGTGAGATAACTGGTTTTTTTTCTTCCCGACTCTTGTTCTATGATGACTTCTTACATGAGCACAGAAAACCTAATTCTAGTTAATACGTTTTTGTTGGGAAGGTTCAGTTGACCAGGACTTCAGGACGATTACCAGAGAGTGCATTCTATCCATCTATAAATCCCTTGATATTTCTAGAAATCCATCGGTCAGTCACAATTCAGCGCCCTTCTCCTCCCCTCTTTAAAGATATCTAATAGATAAGTTCTCACCCCACCTCTTACTTACACTAATATGATAGGTCGAAATCCTTCCCCTCCTACCTCAACATCCCTCTACCAATTTTTCTTTTACGTATTTATAGAAAACCCTAAGCACCACAGAATTCATTCATTAATTTTCAGTCAGAAGACATAATTTTTGCCTTCATCTGAGTTCTTCCTAGTTTGTGAGAAGTTTCATTGTTTTTTTATAATAAAAATTAAACCTCTAAATCATTATTGATGCCTGCATTATTTACCTCGCAGACCACAAGGGGGCCAAAAACGATGAATTATTAGTCTGTAGACCAATCCCTAAAAGTGTACTTACCTGGTTCAGGGGAGGGTGAGTTAAACCCTTAGTGTTGACTGCATAATTAAAAATAGTGATGACTCAAAAAAAGAGATTTTTATGCACTAAAAAAAAAAAAGAGAACAAATACGCTGACAAAACAGTGAGATGATATGTCATTTCTTAGGATCTTTAAAGTGGCGTGGTTATACTTCTTCATAATCGATTTTTAATCGTTCATTTCTTATTCTTTTACAGGAGGAAAGTATTCTTCATTGAGGAGTGTTTTGAAGGGTCGATCTCATAGGTATTTAATATCATTTTTATTTGTCTACACAATTCTGTCCACCACTAGCGGCACTTCTAAATAGAGGAGTCACTTCTCCTTTCAAATGTAGATCATAATTTACTAAAAAGAGATACCGAGATCAAACAATAATAATGTGATGACTCGGAGTTGGAGATTTTCGTTCACTAAAAACAGTAATCTGTAGGTTACTAAAAATGTGATAAACTAGAATGACCAAGAAATTAAAGATCGAGTTTCATTAAAAAGAGCTATTTATATCGCTCAATAAAAGTGTGAATACCGCAAGTCGGATTTCATGATTCACTTAAGAGAGCTATCAAAATCACACATTGAAACGTTGTGAATGGGCGAGTTGAAGATGTCATTCACAAAGGTGAGACAGCACAGCACAAACAGCTATCTTGGCATATTCCGGATCATTACTGGATCGCTGAGTAAAACGATATCCTGAACAGATCGGCCATATTTGATAGACAAAGATTTATACCTAAAACACAACTTAAATACTTCAACTAAAACATCCAATATTTACAAAATTTAAAACATATTTTCTATAATTTTTTACATAAAATGAAATGGAGAACGACAAACATTTATACAATGGTACTCTGTCCATAACGCCAAATAACCAATATTCGATAAGCCAAACTCCAGACCTAACAGACAAAATATTAATAGGCAATGTCGAAAGATCGGACATTACTGGACTAATTAGATACCTGTTGGAAGTTTGGAATTTGCTCTGAATGAACAGGTAAAGGTGAATCGGTATAAGTTTGACTCTAGCAATCAGTTAACTGGACATGAAAGTTTAACGATTCGTAGTTAGCAGCAAAGTTTAACTTAACTAAAAGTTTCTCTTTGTTACAGTTACTAAACTGGTTTATTTATTGAACTATGATTTGTTGTTTATTTTTATTTATTTATTGATAGATATTACAATCTGCCACACAGTTGTGGGCAATAGGTAATAGTGATGAATGATCACATTCATACTAAAATAAAATAAAATAAGAATAAAAAATAAATAAATTAATGAAAAAACAAAATCTCTTTTAAAATATATACAAACAGAAGGATAAAAAAAATTAACATAGTCAAACTATGTGTATGAAAAAAATAACATAATCCCTAGTCACATTTACACTCTTATATACAATATTTACACAATCGACCTGAGGATCCCTGAGCCCACTCTTTTAATATAGTATAAATAATAGGTAGATAGATTTATTTATTGATAGATATTACAATATGCCACACAGTTGTGGGAAATAGGTAATAGTGATGAATGATCTCATACATACTAAAATAAAAAAAAACTTAAAATATATAAAAACAAAAGAATAAACGAGGCGTTTGGTTTCAAAACCGGTTACATCCATTTTCAAAAATTTTTCAGGACTGATCAAAAAAGATTAAATTTAAAAAATTAATCAATTTAGCAATTTTTTTTTTTATTTTTTTCGTCGTTTTGCAAACAATTAACTTCAAACAAAATTTTTTGACGTCTTTTCATCACCTGTTTTTTTTTAAATCTCATCCAACATAAAAACATATGTTGGATGTACCTGACTTTGATA
>NW_027110783.1:0-3521 GCF_000696795.3 Halyomorpha halys | reverse complement strand
TCAATTACCAAAACAAAAGTGGTCGATAGGACTGCTCCAAGTGGCCGATTGGTGAAGTTTGGATGGAACCGCTTTTGATGAGAAATGGAATCTTTTAGTATTGATTTTAGAAGGATCTAGACGTTTTTGAAACAAACGCGTCTAACACATCATTTCTAACATTAAAAACTTATAAAAAATAAAATAAAAAAATTTTTGGAAAAAATGGATGTAACCGGTTTTGAAACCAAACGCCTCAAACAAGATGAACATAATCAAACTATCTGTATGAAAAATAAATAAATAAAATAATATATACAATATTTACACAATCGACCTGAGGATCCCTAAGCCCACTCTATCCCCCACTTGTGAGGGGTAGAGCTGAGCTCATAAGATCCCAGCGCATCCCTCTCGCCGCATCACTGGTAGTGTGCCAGTGGAGGCTGAGCAAGTGCGTTAAAGCCGCAGACACTCAACTTGAGTGGAGAATCTGACCAAAGCCAGAACTCTAATTGTCCATTTTTATTTTACAATAAGTCTCTTGGCCACTGCCGTTTCAAACTTCTAGGTGGGCTGTAGGGATTGGTGGAACTTGATAAGGTTTGAACTAAAGGATTAGGAGGGTCTGAAATGTTTATATTGTTGTTTATTATTGTTAAATACATCGATATGTTCCGTAGTGGAAATATGTCGAACTCGCCCCTGAAGTGAATAGTCATTGGATGCCCCTCCAGAATTCATAAGCATTTTTTCCCGCCAAATTCAGGATATTTCACACTAATTGAGTGCCAGTTCCTGAAAAATTAACTTCACCTTTAATCTTCAGTGCTCTTTCTAGTACCATATGGTATTCATGAACCAAAGTAATTATTAATTTCGTTACATTTTTTTTTCCCATTATTATTTATTTTTCCAATAAATTACTTTTCACTGTTACCCAATAAGGATTGAGGTTTTTGTCCAACCTTTAGTTTTTTTAGGCAACAGGGCTCACAAAGAGCCGATATAATTGTTTTAAAATCTCTAAGGTGGGAGGTAATGATTTAACATTTAAAACTATTATATGTGTGATGTGAAACAGACAGAACATACAACACCTAAGTTGATAATGTATGGCATGATGTAAATATTGGCAATAGTACAGAGCACAAGAAAACAGAGCGATTGGCAGGTGAATGAGGCGAGGGGAAAGGATAAACAAATGCAAAGAAAACAGAGCGATAGCACGTGACAGTCAGTATGAATAGGGATAACAAAGACCACCAATAACCCATTAGTACTATCGTCACTAACTTTTTATTTACCCTCAATAAATATGCCTATTCTTAATTACATTGAGTTTATTTTTATTCATTTTTTATTGTTCAATCGCTGTGCTAATAATTTCAATAATCTATGATCTAATTGAATAACAAATAATTATTAATTCTGCAACTATAGCTGTGAGTTCGGAAGCTCTATGGGATCTACCGAGCCTCTGCCATGTTGGTATCTTAAGTAGGAGAAGAATCTGGTGGTTGACCTTCATTATGAACAAATTACCTCCTTGCACATCCGTTGTCGAAGAAACAGTAGTTCTTTAAAAAGCACTGTATCTCTTAACCTTCATGGGCTTCAGTGGTTCAGATTCTCATATCTATTGTTCAATTGCTTAAATAATTTTTTTTTTCAAACTAGATATTAATGTTTTTTACCTCTGAGGAAGTTCGAGACCAATAGGAATTGCTCTGGCGTTATTGCTTATATTCCATAGAACGTTAAAAAAAAAAAAAAAAAAAAATGCTAACCATCAACCACCTTTTAACTTCAGTTCATTCCAATTCAAATTAGAATAGATAAACAGTAGTAACTGTTAATTATATTTTAATGGAATTCACAGAAATCAGGCTGTTAATCAGATGAGCCCTTATTAATCTCACCAAATTCTATTCACTACCTTCCCTTGCGCGTTCGCAAAGGTATCTCATTTACTATCCAAACTTTTTTTTAACATATACTTTATTCATATTAAGTATACGAATTACGAACTATTTATACTATATTAAAATTTTATATATTTTTAGTCACTCAATAATGATGATTTTATATTTCAGTTCATTGCCTAACAGTTATAAAGAATTCCTTCAAAAGAGACATAATTATATTAATGGATTTAGCGTTATTTCTTAAAAACAGTGAATTATTTTGATAAATTTAATTGTAACTCCAAACGGCGCAGTATAGTGTTATTAATAATTTAAGGTGCAAAAAAACATTAAAAAATGTAACTTTATGATGTTAATACGAAGGATTTTTTTTATTTATTGATATTTTCGACTGTATTAAAATATATACAACTAATAAATTTGATGTTAGCAATACAATGGCATGTTACAGACATGTGGAAAATCTACCCATCGATAGAAATCCAATAGTATTTATCTTCTTTTCAGACGCTAGGAGGATTATAAGGTAATGAAGGAGAAGCCAGGTTAGAAACAATTGGATTTGGGCGGTTAGGAAGTTTATCATGGAAGGATTGGTATCTGATTCTGAACAAATAGCCTGATGGATATCTTGATTTGTGCGAAAGTAAGGAAAGGAGCGTTAAGGATTTTACGAAGAATGTTAGATTGTAAATATTGGATAGGTTTAGTGGAGCCTCAAAGTCCAGATAGGCCTTATTATAGTTATATAAATGTGTCTTTAGTAATTAGTAGGAATTTTAAAGCGTTTTTGCAGTAAGTGCTGTAATAATCGTAATCAATGTTCAGTTTCCTGTCCAGGTAGTCGTAAAATCCAAAGCATTTGATATAAAATGAAATTAAGAGATTTCTCATTTTTGATATAAATTAGAATTGATAGAAATTGATTTTTATTGAAATTTAAATCTAACATTCTATACTTACATTATAGAAATTGCAAACTTTTATTTATTGATAATATTACAATCTGCCACAAATTTGAGCAAAGAGTAATAGTGATAATTGAACACTTTCATACAAAAAAATAACAATAAATAAAATAAAATAAGTAAATAAATATGAAGAAACAATAAATAAAATCTCTATATATAAGAAGAAAAATAAATAAATTAAATGAATATATTCAAACTAAGTAATATAAATTATTTACAATCTTATCCTAAGGATCCCCGAGTCCACTCTATCCCTCATTCATGAGGGGTAGAGTAAGACCCTTTGAAATCCCAGCGCAGCCCTTTCACCGCGTCACTGGTAATGAGCCAGTGGAGGCTGAGTAAATGCACTAAAGCCGCAATCACTCTACATGAGGGGAGCATCTGACAATTACCGTAAAGAGCTCCAATCGTCGATTTTATTTTACAAAAGGTTGTTGTGCCATTGCCAGTAGGGAGAATAAGCCGATTCTGGCACAGTAAATGAGCCTTTTTGGACTTTGGACCCTAGCCTCGAACCAGCCTTAACCACGTGTCCTTGGACTTTGAACTCTAGCCTCGAACCAGCCTTAACCACGTGTCCTTGAACTTTGGACCCTAGCTTTGACCCTACTACTGGTCACGTGATCTACCGGGGGGGGGG
>NW_027110782.1:0-1030 GCF_000696795.3 Halyomorpha halys | reverse complement strand
TATGTTGTCGATTTGGCCAGAACCAGATACCGTTCCTTCCATAATAAACTTCTCAACCACCCAAATCCACTTGTTTCTAACCTGGCTTCTCCTTCATTCCCTAATAATCCTCCTAGGCGTCTGAAAAGAAGATGGCCTCGAGATCTTCTTCTCTAGAAATGTTATTGGAGTTCTATCAGTGGGTAGATTCTCCGCATGTTTTTATCATGTTACTATATCACCTACAGCAAATTTACTTGTTGTATATATATGTATACAGTTGTAAATATCAATAAATTATTAAAAAAAAAAAAAAGTTTTTTCTAAAATATGAGTTAAATTAGTTTTCTTTTTTTATATACCTCGGCTTAATCGGGTCACAGTTAGGGTGGATATGCGGGGTTCTGTTGAAATTCAGTTGATGTAGTAATAAATTAATTTATTTATTTACATCTGTTATAGTTTTGAAAAATACCTTGGAAATTGGAGTAGTAAGTATAATAACAAACAAAATCTTACTACAAGATAAGAAAAAAATTAATTAATCAAGATAAGGCAAATAGAATAATCTCAGTGTACTAAAGAAAGAAACATCTTAATTTTTAAGTATGCAATGATAGTAAAATAATACAATTTAAAATTAAACTCACTAAAAAAAGAAAATATAAAAATTTCATTAAGTAGAAATTAAGAAACAGTAAAAATATGTAAACTGTCAGTTACATACAAATAATCAACATATTTTATCGTTAACAAAACACAAACAAAAATTACAAAAGAATTGAACATTTCTTGGCCCGAATGTAAATTATAGGATTTTGAAAACTATTAAACTACTAGTACACGTGTTTAATCAGAATCTTTATCAACCAGAAAAACTTTTATTTTTTCTTATTTTTGGAATACCAGTGACTGGATTGGGAGAGAAGCGCTGGGATCTCTTAGTGTCCTGCTTTGCCTTCCATACAAGGGCGGAAAAGCTTGGGGCTGGGTTCTTAATGTTTGATTCTTACACTGCATATTGTTGTGAATGTGTATTTATTTTATTGTT
>NW_027110781.1:7694-13605 GCF_000696795.3 Halyomorpha halys | reverse complement strand
TCTACATTATTATTTTAAAAATAATCGATAATAATAAATATATATAAATTAATCAATATTTTAATGTAACGTTAGGAATATTTGAATATAATTTTTATTATTTAGTACCTCTGCAATTAAAAAAAAAAAAGATAAAAATTAACGTTTTCTTATGATTCTACTATTCCATAACTGATTTTTTTAAAAAACTATACAACTTTTTCAGCAAACTTCATTGGTGTTTTGGATAACCTAAACCAATTTATTTATTTTTTAAAAGTATGAAAGTGTTTAAATAGACCATTTTATTGGAGATACCGTTATCATTTTGCTTGTTAATCAATTACCTATACTTATAAAAATATGTTGTATGTTTCATATACACTTGAAAATCTTGGGAAGGAACCACCCATTGGTGGTACTTCAAGCATTAATTTAAATTAGAAGGTCCATCTTTTTTTCAGACGCCTCGGAGGGTTATCAGGGATTGTTAAGGATGAGAGATTAAGAACTAATGGGTTAGGATCGGTAAGGAGTTTGGAATGAAACGACGCATATCTGTTTTGGGCCAATTCTGCAACGAATGGAATGTTATGGTCTTTGTGGAGGAGTTTATTTGTAACGTAATAAGGAGCATCAGGGATTTTACGTAGGATTTTGGATTGGATGCGGGAGGAATTTGATGGTTTGTTAGAGCCCCAAAGCTCAATTTCATATGTCCTAATTGGTCTGATTGCCGTAGTTTATTCTAATGTTTTGTAGTGAATGGGAAGTTTAGAGCGTTTGTCAAGTAAGTGTTGTAGCTATCGGAATCTACGAGCAGTTTCTTGTCGTTTCAGTCTTGTGGATTCCAAGTCTGTTGTCAAGATGGATTCCTAAGTATCGAATCTGTCCAACAGCCATTAAATCTCTCTTAAAATATATAAAAACAGAAGAATAAAGAATGAATATAATCTCAATATAATCAAACTATGTGCATGAAAAAATAAATAAAATAAAATAAAGATAAAAATAAAATAATCTCTAGTCACATTTACACTCTAATATACAATATTTACACAATCGACCTGAGAATCCCTGAGCCCACTCTATCCCCCACGTGTGAGGGGTAGAGCAGAGCTAAAGAGATCCCAGCGCATCCCTCTCGCCGCATTACTGGTAATGAAAAATCAATTCAGTAAAAACAATAATTGATAAGTTGTAATTTTCCTAAAAGAGAGAGCCTTTAATTGTATTGTAAGTAAATTGAGTGGAAATGTACTTACAACTACTATGAAGTATGCCATTGATATAGTCTTCACAATTGAAATTCACAACCTGACTTGTTTATTAAAAAAGTAAATTTCGAAACAGAATTAAATCATATTATAACCAAGATCTGAAGGAATGAAAGTAAATCGCAATTAATACATTAATAATACTTTTCACAGATTTAAAATAAAATAAACATTTCGACACATACCTAATCGTATCAGTCAAAAGGCCTTTAACAGTCGCTTACTTTTTTAGCTGATTATCACTAGGTTGTAGCTGGTTCTGGTAAATATGCAAAATATTCACTATAGGAATAACGCCTTATTATCCATTATAAGCTTTTTAAAGGTAATTTTCAGTAGGTGCTTTTAAAACGTAATTTTCAGTAGATTGTTGCTGGTTCTGGTAAATATGCAAAATATTCACTATAGGAATAACGCCTTATTATCCATTATAAGCTTTTTAAAGGTAATTTTCAGTAGGTGCTTTTAAAACGTAATTTTCAGTAGATTGTTGCTGGTTCTGGTAAAT
Organism: Halyomorpha halys; assembly: GCF_000696795.3. Lineage (NCBI taxonomy): Eukaryota > Metazoa > Arthropoda > Insecta > Hemiptera > Pentatomidae > Halyomorpha > Halyomorpha halys. Next base: position 11,841 of record NW_027110781.1, on the reverse strand, counting down.
ATGCAAAAAGAGTTCAGTATTGTAAGAATAACATCTTTTTTAGACATTATTTATTTTACTTATTATTAAATATAAATAAGATTCAAATAATTATTTATTTATAAAATGACAGAGATATATAACTGGATATGTCAATTGCTCTGTTATGGATACTTAACTAATAAGCACAGCTGCCAAATCTCTCGACCAAAAAATATCCACCACTTTACTAGCCCTTGGGGAATCGTTATAACTGTAACAGTACACGTACTGCCAGTGAAGCTACTGTCACGTTAACTATCACCTGTATACGCCTTGACAGTGAACTATCGTATAGTTTCCGTTATTGTGGCTAAAGTGTTGCCAATACCTTGATGTAACTATTTGATATTTACAGACATAACAGCATTCACTGTCACGACTGTACAGTCATCATTAACTAATCACAACACACTAATTAATGTGATTAGTTAATATTAGTAAAATTCAAAAATTGTGAAGGATATAAATTACTAAAAAATCCTACAGTAACAAACAGGTTTATTTATGTAAATTTTAATAAATTAATGTGAGCCTATGATACTAAAATTGAGATTATGATTATGATCGGCCGAAACGTTAGGTTTTTAATAGAGGAGGTAGAGACTATTTGGATGATTGATGATGGCATTATTAATAAAACTACCAGTCTGGAATAAGACTATAAAAAGTATATATAAAGTACAAGTGATGTCAGGAGACTAACAGCGGCATTAACTGCCAGGTTTAACTATAATATGTATACGCCTTGACAGTGAAACATTGCAATACATCAACCTTACCAGATTTAATTACGATAAGCAGTAGAATATTATTGTATATGTATGTATGTTATGTATTTTCCCCTAAAACTTAAAAAAGTATCAGGCCCAGGCCCCAAAAATAATCACAACCTCCTCCCCCCCCCCCGTCACCAAATACAAATCCATGATGGACCCCAAAAACAAAGCTGCTCAAGAGCTTAAAATTATACCTACCCATGGCCACATAAACAACATTAATAAAAACATAATTGTCCCATACAATATTGTTTTGTAGCAAATATCCCATCTCGTAAAAATTCATTATTGCACTCAAACTAAGAGAATTTGACACTATCTCGTTTCTTAATGGGCAAATTAATAAATGCACGCATAGCACACAAAAAATATATATGCATATAATTTAATACAAAACAACCCAAATTTCGAGGGGTAAAGGGGAATCGATGGGAATGTAGGGCAGGAAGGGGTTGTACTGGGATCATTAAATATGAAGGGAAGCATAACTTCTATCCAGTCTTACTCGGAACAAAATGTTTTTATATTTAATATTTCATAAGGTCTACATTACAATCCAAAGTCCTCTATGCTCCTTACTTTGTCACAAATAAAATCATACATAAAGACCTTAATGTTCCCTATGTAACCGATCTAGCCCGAACCAGATATCACTCCTTCCATTATAAGCTCTCTAACCACTCAAACCCCCTAGTTTATAATCTTGCATCCTCTTCTATTCCTGACAATCCTCCGAGGCGCCTGAAAATAAGATGGCCACGAGACCAGCTAATGTAAAATGTCATTAGAGTGCTACCAATGGGTAGTTTCTCTACACGCCTGTAACACTCCAATTTAACTTAGATCAGATTTAATAAATGTATTATAATGTAAAGTTGTAAATAGCAATAAATAAATTTAAAAATAATAATGCCCTCTAATAATAAAAGAAACAAGTTAATTTGAAAAAGGGACGAGAGAATAAAAGAGAAAAAAATAATAAAGAATAAATACAATGAAAAATAATAATAAGTAAAATATAGGTAGTGTGGCTATGAATTAATTTTATATTTAATAAAATTTATAACAGAATGTCCTGCACCAGTCTGGGCTTCAGTCTTCGGGTTGAGGTTGGGTTTCCCAGGTTGTAGGTCACTGCTCCTTTAACTGTCGGCAACTGGGAGTGGAACTTCATGAACCGTTTTTTGATGTAATCCTCTATTGACTCCATCTATAAAGAATCTCACATCATAACACATAAAATATTATAAGGCATTCTTTCCCAAAAAAACCGTTCCACTAAAATAATTGCTTAAAATGTGAAGAGACTTTAAGATCAATAAAATCGAGCAATATTTAAAAAACGCCTGAAATTTGAAAACTGCGTAAAATTTAGGGGCCGAAATTTGTTCCTACCTATTAAAAACTTAAAACGCGAGAGGAAATTGTTCATAGCGATGTACATGTTCTCTATGTTAAATATAGATAAAGCACATTGTGAGCAGAGGTGCTGCATTCTGTAGGAAAAATATAACTCCCATAGCTAAAATATATAATAAATATTACCGAATACATTCTGTATCAAGATGGCGTGTCTGTAAGCCATAACATCAGCGCGATATGCACGTAGCAATCTGGACGAGAATGTTCACCTCCGCTTATTGCCGCATCGTCGCCAAAATAGCATTATCTTTCCAGGCATGTTTTATTATTATAGATTATAATATGGGTATTTATGGTGGTGTGCTAATGTAAAAAAATTTAACATGCTAAATGTTATAAATATAGGATTGTGAACAGCCTGATTTAAAGTCCATTTCTTGTTTTTTATTCAATGATATTTACAACTATAAATACATCCAGTAAATTTGATCTAAGACCATTATGGAGTGATGCAGGCATGTAGAGAAACTACCCATTGGTAGCACTCTTACAACATTCCTACATTATAAGGTCTCGAGGCCATCTTCTTTTGAGGCACCTCGGAAGGTTGTCAGGAATGGAAGAGGAAGCAAGGTTAGAAACTAGTGGGTTTGGGTGGTGAGGGAGTTTATAATGAAAGGATTGATATCTGGTTCGGGCTAGATCGGTTACAAATGGAACATTAAGGTCTTTATGGATGATTTTATTTGTAGTAAAATAAGGAGAATTGAGGATTTTGGATGGTAAGGATTGGAGAGGAATTCGAAGGTTTAGTGGAGCCCCAAAGCTCAACTTCGTATGTCTAGATTGGCCTTATTACAGTCATGTAGATCAGTCATTTGTAATGAGTTGGAAGTTTAAGACCGTTTGTCTAGAAAGTGCTGTAATTCTTCCTGCCTCTTCAGTCTTGTATGGGGATTCCTTGTCAATCGTTTTCGCAGATTTAGTCTAAGGTATAACCGGGGTATTATATATCATTAAAGGAAATTATAGGGCAGTCGGCAGGTTTACAACGAAGGGTAAAGGTGATTTGATGGGATTTGTTCGGATTTATTTCATACACAAATTACGACCCATTCTTCGATGAGATTGGAGATTTTGGGTTGCAATTAAATGAATGCATGTTATATGTAAAATGCAGAAAAGCTCCTAGCGGATTTTTTGGAAAACTTGTATTTTAACCTTGTAATATTTAGGAGATAAAATAATTTACGTCATTACGTCTTATTTTATTTTCTATTTTTTTCCATGACTTTATTATTTTTTTATCCATTGCTTTATTATAGTTTTAAAATATCCACTCAGCGGTTCTTTTAGAACATTTAGATTGAGTAAGATACGAAGAGGAAAGAAGAGTTGAAAAGCGTCTATTCATTCAGCGAACAGCTGGAAGAGAAGGCGTCATTTGGCCGAGTGTCACTTAGGCAGATATAAGCCAATACGAACTCGCTCCACAACCTTCTACTAAACTGCTCTGCGGGTTTGTTTAGTTTGTTCTCTACATTATATTTATTAAATAGCAAACCCAAAAATAATCATTACTTCAGTCCATGTATACGTTACTTTGTCCTGAGAAAACAGAGTTAAACATTTAGTTTAGGTTTAGTAGTAGGTTTAGTATGTATTAAATACATGCTACAAAAACTACTTTTTAATGTGTATTTCATATGCATTAACATTTACCACACTTTAGCGCACTTGCTCAGCCTCCACTGGCTCATTACCAGTGATGCGGCGAGAGGGATGCGCTGGGATCTTTTCAGCTCTGCTCTACCCCTCACACGTGGGGGAATAGAGTGGGCTCAGGGATCCTCAGATTGTGTAAATATTGTATATATTATTTTATCATTATGCTATTTTATTTATTTATTTTTCATACAGATAGTTTGATTATGTTCATCTTGTCTATTATTTTGTTTGTATATATTTTAAGAGAGTTTTTATTTTTT
>NW_027110781.1:0-474 GCF_000696795.3 Halyomorpha halys | reverse complement strand
CATAAATAAACAAAACCATATTTATTTATTTTATGCCGACGTTTCGACCTGAGTTTCAGGTCTTCATCAGGGGTTGTGGCGTAGAAGGTAGGCTCACAAATAATGCTTTGAACACCATTACTAAAGCTTCTCTGATAAGTACAAATTGGAAGTAATAAATTTTTTGGATGAACATACTCTCTATCTCTTTAAAACATTATCTATGCGTGGTACCCAAGAAAAAGCATTATCCACAGTAAACCTATATATTTATAAATTTAATAATCCTTTATGCTGGAAGAGTCTAATGGAATTAAAAGGATTTAGTGAATGACATAAATTCTTCCTTATTAAAAAAAAATAGTTTATTTCATATCATCAGCAACGTTTCCAGAGATTTCCCCATCTTCAGGCTGCTAAAAAACAAATTCAACCAAACCATAAACATGTGCTTACAACAACACTCATATATCATATACACTCATAGAACTATTT
>NW_027110780.1:7860-9175 GCF_000696795.3 Halyomorpha halys | reverse complement strand
TCAAACTTAATACAATAGACTCTCTCTTATCCCACAACTATGGAAGCAGATTGGTAGTGGTATATGGAGAGAGGAAATAGTGCGGTAAGTGTTCCTTTTTATCAATCCCTGTACTAAACAAGGTGGGAGTGGGAGTGGCAAGATTCATTTCTCGGAAACCGATAACGAATTATTACTGCCACAGGTGGGAATCGAACGCACAACGTTCCGTACCAGGTGCTTTGTAACCTACGCCCCAACTCGCACGGCCGTCACGTCTTTATGAAACTATATAACATGGTATGAACAACAAAAACCACTTGACTCAATAAAGGCCAAAAAAATTATAAAATAAAAATTAATATATTTAAATAAAAAACAATTATTAAAATTGTATAAAAGCTACGATTAAAAAGGATGGAAGAAAATCTATATTAAATGATTTATTAACATTTATCTATGTATTAATATTTACTACGATAAATTAAGGTATATAACTTAGATTTATTTATTTGGAAGAAAATCAAATATAATAAATAATAACTGCTAAATATCAGACTTATTGTTACTAAGATAGAAAAATAAATTAAACTAATACGCCTCAGGATTCATATAAATTTATATTTTTAGTAAAAATGTCGGGTTTTCGATAGTCAAATTTTAATATCGATACTATCGGACGAATACAACAATGCGTTTACATAAAAATATCTCTATTTATATATTTTTCGAGATCCCTAATATCTAGTTTTAAAATCCCTAATTCCCTTTCTCTAGTTTTATAATTTGTATATGTTATTAAAACCTACAAGGATATTGATGTTTCTATTTCGTTATTAAATACATTTTTTATTTCACCTAAATATATAACAAATTTATAAGTGTACTTATAAACCGTTAAATTAAATGGATTAGCAGTTAGTGAAGAGAAATAGGAATGCATTAACGTTTGATACTCAGTAATTAAATTTTCTAACATTAATCCTGTTTAGTCATAAGTTTATTCATGAAGATTCAGGATTAAGTTATGAGGTAATCCATTATGGTTCAGGTTCCAGCGTCAATTTATCTGAAACCCTTTTATGGTCTTATAGAGAGCTACAGTGAATGTAAACTACCTTTAATATATATATTAGTAGAGAAATTTATATCCAATTTAATTTTTTTTTTATTTTATAGTCTAGCTTAATGATTTTTCATCAACGAACAAGCAATATCGCTAAAATTCTGTTGTTAATAATCAGTATGTTACAGAAAGCCATAAACATTATACTGATCTTATTTAAGGAGTGGCTTCTAATTAAAGCTTTGTAATAACCACCGACACCTCTTAAAA
>NW_027110780.1:4245-4620 GCF_000696795.3 Halyomorpha halys | reverse complement strand
CTTAATTATTACAGGATATGCAGGAAAGAATATCCTTTTTATTTTTTTTTTCACAAAAGATTTTTACTATAAAATGGTACGGTAAGAATCCACCCCTCGACGGCCTGAAAAAAGAAAGAAAAAAAAAAGAAACAACGAAAATTAATTTATCTGACTTGGATAAACAACAGAACACGATACTGATTGATACAGCCCTGTGGATGACAATTGAGGACCGTATCACCGCAGCCGCTCCAAATAGTACAAGAGCCAGGAAGAAAAAAAGTCAGTTATCTCACCCCATATTTGATTACTTTAATGAAAACTATGTATAATTACTAGTCAAAAATCGTGAGTCTGCCAAGTATAGGTAGGGGGAATAAAAATAGCGGCTGT
>NW_027110780.1:3621-4195 GCF_000696795.3 Halyomorpha halys | reverse complement strand
TTATAGTTGTTCGGGCAATAAGTTTGATTTATGAAAAACTTCATTTCAGAAACCAGCGCTCAAATTAAAGCTAGTTAAATTTACTACAAAATAGTTAATTACGTCTATCTTTGTAGGAGTAGTAGTTTTTATGATATTTGACAAAATAAACTCACGAAATGTTAATTTATAGTTGTTCGTATGAAATCTTGATTTTTGAAAACATTTTTATGAAATGTTGCTTTTTAAAACGCTATATCTCGAAAACTATTTAACATAAATAACTCTATTAGGCCTCATATTTTAGCAAATTTGCTCATCTTTAAATGACGTTCTCTTAGGTTTTCTTGTGTTGTTCTTACTTTTTGAGATATAGAGCTCCGAATGAAAATTAGTTTTTTTTATCACTTTGATACAGCCGCCATTTTTTATTCCCCCTACCTATAAAATTTGCAGACTCACGATTTTTGACTAGTAATTAAAGTAATCAAAAATTGGGGTGTGATACCTGTCTTTTTTCTCTTCTTGGGCATTTGTACTAAAACTAAAATGGAACATGGAACTGTTGAGTATTAAAATAAAATTGATGAATTAT
>NW_027110780.1:3186-3571 GCF_000696795.3 Halyomorpha halys | reverse complement strand
TCAAAGCGATAAAAAAACCTAATTTTCATTCGGAGCTCTATATCTCAAAAAGTAAGAACAACACAAGAAAACCTAAGAGAACGTCATTTAAAGAAGATTAAAGTTGCTGAAATATTATCCCTAAAATTTACGTCTAATATTTCTATCCAAAAAGCAAAATTTCTTAAAAATCTTCTGAAAGATTAGTAATTAGTTAATTTATTTTGAGAAATCTATATCTCAGGAACTATGAATACTCAAATTAAAGCTAGTTTAATGGACTGTAAATATGTTTATGACCTTTTAACATGGTATGAATAGTAGTTTTCATGATATTTGCTAAAATAAATTGATTTATAGTTGTTCGGGCAATAAGTTTGATTTATGAAAAACTTCATTTCAGAAA
>NW_027110780.1:0-828 GCF_000696795.3 Halyomorpha halys | reverse complement strand
ATGATAATAATTATTTTAAAGAATTTCTTTTTTGTCAAATATAATTAGAAGATATTCTGCAAAACGATAATTGAGGCAAGACATCTCTAGAATGATGCGTTATTTATTTTTAAAAAATTTATTTTAGTAGTATGAAAACATTATCATTGATTTTATGAGATATCACTGCTTAAACGACTGTCTGATCGAAGTTTAATAATTCTGCTCCATCCTTATTGCTCAGGAGTAATTGTTTTGTTTTAATGATATTATCTATTTACATTAAATTATATTGTATAATTACAAAAATGGGGCCGCCCATAGCTCAGTGGTTAAGACACAGTCTTACCAATTTGATGTCTATCCGGTCTGGGACGTTGAGATTTTTCATTGAGTGGCGGTCCCACAAAATGAAGAATTTGACCCCCAACCATGGTTAGGCAGTATAGGACTCCAATGGGAGTCTTGGCCGAAAATAAAATGAAAAAAAATACATTAATTTATAGTGTTAATTAATTTGATTAATGAACACTATAACTTGTAAATCCTCAGGCACACTCCTCACACATTCACCAAATCAAATATATTACCAAATGGATTTAGCGATCGTACAGCCAAGCCCCAACATCTGCCCTCATCTAGTTTCAGGTTTATAATTCACTTATGTCATCCCTCTTCAATATTCATATGTATCGAACGATCTGTCCATTTGTAATTATTCAAATCACCTGTTTTAAATAATTATTTCGACACTGCCTCTCATTATCCCCCTTAATAGCCTATAGGATGTTCTTTAAGGTTTAAATATTCACGGAGTGATTAGGTATACTACCTAATGTCGATAGCTTA
>NW_027110779.1:3614-4445 GCF_000696795.3 Halyomorpha halys | reverse complement strand
GGTTCTAAAATAATTAGAAACATACAAATTACTAATGATGTTTCTATTTTTCTCTCTTTCTTTTTTATTTGAGGGTAACCTTCTCTTTTAACTTCCCTCCCTTGTTTCCTTGCCTTTCAACATTGCATAATATAATTATTATTACAATTAATATAATATAATAAAATTTTATATTCTTTTTTTCTTATATAACTTCTATGTTTATATTTTTATGTACACTATTGTATATCTTTTCATATTCCCCTGGGTAATCTTATTATATTTATTTTTCTCCTTTCTATCATTCTTGTATCTTGTTTTTCTCAGGCCCGTTGTAGGGCTACAACTTAGGAATAAATGTTGGCACACAATAAACATTATTTAATATTACTGTGTATTAAATTTTTAATTGCATTCCAAGTCTTCATTTACTTGATTTTGGTCAACTATATTTCCATTACTTTTAATTCAAATGAAGTTTGGTAAATGTTTTATATACACAAAGAGATAAAAAAAAAACAATTTTAGAGCACTAATTTAAGAAATAAATTTTTGTCCTTGAAAGAAAAAACAAAAATGATTTTATATTATTTTATTTTATTGGTATTATCATAGGTGATAGCTCTTTATCAAGGAGATTAGTAGAGCTTTTATGTTATGACACATTAAAAACTTAAGAAAAATTAAAATTTATTGTAATTATTAACAGAATAAAAAAAAATTTACTGGCGAAGATTTTATTAATATTTTGATTTTTTATATGCTTGTTATTCATTGTACTTTTACTTTTGTTATACTAAAAAAAAACATTGAAACTAAGAAAAATGCTAGGATTTATTTTTTTCCAGTATA
>NW_027110779.1:0-3564 GCF_000696795.3 Halyomorpha halys | reverse complement strand
ATATATATATTTCATTCAATAAAGATTGTTTTGTTTCCCAAAGCAACCATTTTTTAAATTATTTGTCTCCTTAATAACCTTATTCCTTCACAGTAAATTTTAATAACCAATGAAGACAGAAGAGATCTTAATTTTGGCCATTAATACTGAACATGGCCATAGAAAAATTGGTTTATAAATCATTTAATAAATGAGTATATGAGTATAAAGTTTTGAAAGTGATTTCCATTAATAAATAAAATTTTATTTGTGATATTTAATGAAAGAAAATTAAATTTTTTTCCCCTAAAATTCAACTTTGTGGACTAACTTTTCCATTATTCTTAGCCATTTGAATTATTTAGAAACTATATTTTAAGGTTCCTTTTATTACTTATTATATTTAAAGTTATTTATTAAATTAAATATAATTATTAATAATTAAATAACTAGTATTGATATTTATAGGTTTTTCAAGGATTATCTTTCAATCTTTACTGAGTTTATTCCTCAAGTGCTATTTTTCGCACTCCTCTTTGGCTACTTAGCTGCCTTGATAATAATCAAGTGGTGGACGTATGGTGCTGAACATGGTAAGTTGTGAAGACTGATTCATTAATTCAGTCTTATTAAAAAATTATTTACTAATAATTGAGTAGTAGTATTCTCCACACTTCATTATAAAAATTTAAAGCTATAACAAAGCAATGAAGCTTATTATAAACAGGGTGTTAGATATTACTACAAATTTGGTTTATAAAACTTAAAATGAATAGCTTTACCACTGTTGGGCATTATTATTGTTTTCGAAGTTTTATTCTGTAGATTTTAAGTTTTGATAAATAACCTTCATCACTTGCATCATTTAGCAATCCCACATCTCAATATTGACTCAAACAATGTTTTTTCACCATTATTAAGGTTTCCCTGCTAAGCAAGAGTTAGAAGTTTTAAATTTTGTAAGATATTTACTAGGTGGAATTCCAAGAAAATGCATTATATACAGTACACTTATATATTTATAAAAAAACATTTAAGGTTCAACATGAAAATATTTTTTTAATATTATTGTTAGTAAGACAGACGTAGTCATGAATTTGATTAGACGGCCCTGAGGGGCGTCTACAGCAATGATTCCCTAACTGTTCCCTGACACCCTTGGGTGTCACAAGCATATGTCAGGAAAGCTGCAAGTGAATACCAGGCAATAATACTTAATTTTGCAATTTAGAAGTAAGATAATTATATAAAACGGCAACACCATCATCTCCTTGTCTGAGGAGCATGCAATATAATTGAGTAACACAGATTATAAAACTACTGGAGAGCTTCAGAATGTTTGACCCGGTATTATTCAATGATCCAGTAAGTATCTAAATAAGAATGAGGGAGATCTTGGAAAGATAAAGGGGATTTGTCAAGGCTAAAGACTTCTTTTATTACGAGAATCAACCTATAATCTGTGGTATGGTAGGGTTTTCATTAAAGCAGACACTTCTCAAAGCTACCTAAAAATCAGCTGCCTCATAGCTTACATGAGAATGATTGCCCAACTATAACTTTTGAGTAAATATGAAATTACTCTTGGTGTCGGTCTACATAAATATACTTTGGATCCACAGAAGCTTTGTCAGGCTTGTGATGGAACGGCATTGGAGGATTGTTATATTTTATCAAACCATTCCTCATATCAAGAGAACTGAATCCGATACATGCTGAAAATTAAACAATATTAGCCAAAATCAATTATTTATAATATGAATTTCTGTCAGGACCCTCATGATTGGATCTAAATTTATTTTTATTTATGTAAACCAAAATGTTATTCTTAGAGCTGGATACTTACCTTCACCATAAGATGTATTATTTTTGTTTCTTTTATATTGTTAAATATGTGGTGACATTTTTTTCTTCTATCTTTTTTTTTACTGTGAGAAATGTAGATAACCCAGTTTGGGTAAATTGTTTGTTATTAGTTTAAATAAATGATTTTCAATTCTCTATTTTTGTGAAATTACAATAAAGATATATTTAACTATATATTTGACAGGCTATCTCTGTTTATAAGGGGGCTGCACCATAACCAAATAAATAATAATCATCTTTACTTTTATCTATTGCATGTTAACCACTCGTAGGCCAGTTACGCATAGGAGTAAATATATAATTTTAGGCTTTTCAATGTATTATTAGTACTGAATCAAAAACCCTTTATGGGCTGTAGTGGTACTTTTATAATAATTGTTCGAATATTTAATTTATACTGTTTTTTCTTATTTTCCATTATATTAAACCGCTTTAAGGATAATTGTGTCTCAAATTTCTGTTAGCCCAACAAGGGTGCTGGGCAATGTTTCTAGCCCAACAAGGGTGCCACAAAATGTTTTTATCCTAATAAGGGTATCACGAAATGTTTTTATCATAACAAGGGTACCACGGTGAATAAAGTTTGGAAGCCACTGGTTTTGTACCACTAGTATTACAGAAATCATAGGAGGTGATTATACTTATTATTCTGTGACAATAGCTATTAACTATTAATTATAGATAAAAGAGATTGGTGAAAGTTTAACAAATATGTAATTATCTCGTTTAAAAGTTCCAACAGTATGTCTCTAACAAGTTTTTCTATATTAGTCATATTCTTTAAAATTTCTATTTCTCGTTAGATAAAAAAAAAAATGTATTTATATGTATGCATTTATATAGTAAAAAAAAAAATTATCCTAGTTGCTTATTATACAGCTAATTTATTGGATTGATTCTAATAAAAATATTTTCAGGAAGTGGTAGAAGTTCAGCTTGTGCTCCTTCCATAATCATCAGTTTTATAGATATGATTTTAATGACTTCCAGCAATAAACTACCTGATGAATGTGATGAAAGAATATATTCGTTCCAGGTGAGATACGGTTGTAAGTGGAGATCATAACAAATAAAGGCAATACTTCCCGGACAGACCTGCCCCACTTAAACCCCCAGGGAGCAATGGTCCTATATCACTATTATTACCATAACCTAAAATTTACTAAAATAAAGTTTTAACTACTTTTAAATTAAATGATTTGCTATTTATTTTCTATGTTGGAGACGATTGCTACGTAAACCAAATGCTGTTTTCCAATTTCAGACACAATTTAAATATTGCTCAATTTAACTATTATAAGTCTCCTCATCTTGTTTTAAGCAAAGTTTTCAAAAGTGGTATAGGACCATTGCTCCTTGAGGGTCTTGGTTCAGCTGGGAAGGATAGCACTTTTTTTGTGTTATGATCTTCTCTTGTGTGAATGGCCATTAATTATCAATAATTTTTGTTTATTGGCATTTATTAGCTAATTTTTATATAGCCGACCAGAGAAATGAATAAGTAGAAAGGAAAAGTTTCATTTTAATATTATAAAAATAATGTTATATAAGAAGATGGTCAGGGTTGCGGTCAAAAGTGAAACAAATGGTTTCTGTCTGTTCAACCGTTTCATTTGGACAGGTATGTTGTCCTATATGGCTTTCTGCTCATTTATTGTCATTTTATATCATTATTATTATTTATTTTTATTTTTATTATTCTTTCATGACGTTTATTTT
>NW_027110778.1:10628-10949 GCF_000696795.3 Halyomorpha halys | reverse complement strand
ATAGTGAATTCGAAAAGATAAAAATGAACAACAATAATTAACAGAATATATAAAATAAAAATATAACAAATAAAATAAAACTATATGTCATATCACAAAACATAAGATGACTAAGTTCTGATAATAAATAAAAGGAAGAAAAAATGATAAAAAATCAAATACAATTAAACTAAAAATAATAAATGGAAAGGTATAATTTCTGCTGATATACATAACTACAAGTATAAACGAAAAGCTGAAGCATTAAATACAGAAAATATATAATCCTTGTTTGAAACTTTCAATTGTTATTCTTCCGGAATTGGGTGGACAGAAGGTGGT
>NW_027110778.1:5909-6943 GCF_000696795.3 Halyomorpha halys | reverse complement strand
TAGTAATTAGAATAAAACGAAGTATAAATCATTTAAGTCACTGAAACCTCAGAACATCTTCTATAAAACTAATTATCTATTATAATGAGTAAGTTTTTGGCAATACATTAATTATTGTTTATTTTACGACTAAGCAGTTGTCCAAATGAAGTTATCTAGGTGCCCTGGAGTAGCTAAAGATATCGTTTTTAAACCACTCTCAAAGTCGTGTTACCTGTAGGTGGCAATAAACACTGGATCATTAATAATAATCTTTATTTATTCTGATTGATCCCTTTAGAATAATATAGAGGTGTCAAAATTAGGCTTTAAAGCCTTAGAGTAAAGTATAAATTACAAATGAAATTACAAAACGTCATCAAATATAATAAAATAGTGAATTCGAAAAGATAAAAATGAACAACAATAATTAACAGAATATATAAAATAAAAATATAACAAATAAAATAAAACTATATGTCATATCATAAAACATAAGATGACTAAGTTCTGATAATAAATAAAAGGAAGAAAAAATGATAAAAATCAAATACAATTAAACTAAAAATAATAAATGGAAAGGTATAATTTCTGCTGATATACATATCTACAAGTATAAACGAAAATCTGAACCATTAAATACAGAAAATATATAATCCTTGTTTGAAACTTTCAATTGTTATTCTTCCGGAATCGGGTGGACACAAGGTGGTTGAAGATACAGGATTTGAAGGTTGGAAGGGTATTAGAACTATGAATGTAGGAGGCAATAGAATTCCATAGGAAAGAAGAGCGGATGAGGAAAGATCTACCAAAGGCTGCAGTTCGATGGGCAATTACTTATAAGTTTGAAGGCCATGAGCGGGTTTTGCGGGAATGCACTGAAGATTAAAATTGAAGAATATCTGAGATGTACGATGGACAGTGGGGTTGGATAATTTGGTAGAGGAAGGAAGCAAGAAAATATTTACGACAAAATGAGGAGTAAAGCTACTTCAATTCTTTGTAAAATCGGGTGACAGACAGTTAACATCATTATATGATAAAAATATATT
>NW_027110778.1:3823-4221 GCF_000696795.3 Halyomorpha halys | reverse complement strand
AAAAAACTACTTCCAACTTGTCGTAAAGCAAAATTTGTACTATTCAAGAAAATGATTTAAAAAAATTTCATGAAAATAATGAAACAACTAAACAATGAAAAAACTGCAGGGTGCAGTCAAAATAAAACACAAATAAGTTACTTCAACTTATTTGTGTTTTATTTTGACCGCATCCCCCAACCATCTTCTCCTCGTACTTTTATAATCTTAATTTATGTTATGAGGAAAAGATGGTGTGGGGTGTGGTCAGCAAAGATACACAAATAATCCAAATTTATTTATTTGTACTTACATTTCGACCTAAATTTCAACAATTTGAAGAAGATAGCAACCATAATTCAGATAAACATAAAAGTAATAATAAACAAACATTGAAATATTCATAACAATAAATTAAG
>NW_027110778.1:3371-3773 GCF_000696795.3 Halyomorpha halys | reverse complement strand
TGAATGCACACAACTATTTTTATTTATTTAATTTTTTTTTACAGATTTTATTGGCAATTTGACCGTTTAAATTTTTAAAATATTAAACATTTTTGATAAAATTATTTTCTTTTACATCTCCAGTAATGCTAAGTGATGATTCAATTTGTTAAAACTATAAGATTGTTCTTTTATAAGTGAAATAAGTATAAATAAAAATAAAAAATACTCTTTGTATGGATTTATTTAAAAACTGATTAAAAAAAAAAATAAATAAAAAATGAGTTCTCAAACAAAATTTGTATATACATATTTCTACTATTAATTAAATTAGTTTTAGAGAATCGATTGATTTCAACAATAGATATTATTTATTTCTAATTCTAATAAAATAAATTATGAACACTTCCATAGGAATTATTA
>NW_027110778.1:0-722 GCF_000696795.3 Halyomorpha halys | reverse complement strand
ATTTGAACTCAAAAATCATAAAGTTCAGATCCAAATATGGAATATGGAATCACTGTTTATGAAAAAACTACTTCCAACTTGTCGTAAAGCAAAATGTGTACTATTCAAAAAAATGATTTAAAAAATTTCATGAAAATAATGAAACAACTAAACTTATGCTGTTGTTCAAGAAAGATTGAATACAGGCACATCTGTTCACCAATGGAAAATTATATAAAATTAAGAGGTGCCATTCTCTATGGTGAAACTATACTATCTTTGGAATACGTTAAGCAAATAATCCAAAAAAAACTTTCTTTTCTTGTTTTTTAGTTGCACCACTGTTCAAGCAAAGCAGCGATATGTTCTAAAGCAATGAATGAGGATACCTGACAATATTTATATCTTAAAATACTTTTATTATCATCATCATGAGAGATAGTTGACCATGGATAACTTATACGAGGAGAAGATGGTTGGAGGGTGCAGTCAAAATAAAACACAAATAAGTTACTTCAACTTATTTGTGTTTTATTTTGACCGCACCCCCCAACCATCTTCTCCTCGTACTTTTATAATCTTAATTTATGTTATGAGAAGATGGTCTGGGGTGTGGTCAGCAAAGATACACAAATAATCCAAATTTATTTATTTGTACTTACATTTCGACCTGAATTTCAACAATTTGAAGAAGATAGCAACCATAATTCAGATAAACATAAAAGTAATAATAAACAAACATT
>NW_027110777.1:8716-9049 GCF_000696795.3 Halyomorpha halys | reverse complement strand
TTTAAATTCACGACATAGTTTCAAATCTGTTTGCAAACAATATTAAAATTATCAGTATATGCGTGAATAGAAAATAATTTAAATTAATATCTTTGGGCATCTCTATTCCTTTCAAATATCTGAAATTCAGGTGTACTTTAGTTGATACATACACATACTCAAACGGACGGACATACACAATAAAGAAACAGTTACTTGTGAAGCATACCAATGTTTTAAACTGTATTTTGTTAGTTGCTTTATTGGAAATAAATAATCAGTCCTTTTTATTAGCAATAGTAAACAAAGGATAAATACAAAATATTACATAATTAGATAAATAAAAATAAAAAT
>NW_027110777.1:3460-4706 GCF_000696795.3 Halyomorpha halys | reverse complement strand
ATTCACGAACTGAAGCTGTAAGTATATATAGTGTATATACACATATAAGAGATAATAAAGTAATTAAAAACGTAAATTACTAAACTATTGTTATAAATTCACAACTCAAATTAACTGCATCAGCTGCAACACTCGAATATTAGATAAATCTACAAATATTAAATCAGAAATTATTCTCACCCTAACATGTTCGATAAAATCGATCAACCTATTAAATCTGACTAATAAAATAAAAATATTAAATTTTCTATAAACTTCTGTTTTTCCTTTTCTTTGTTCAAGATTTTTATTTGTTAAATTAGTTCTTCAAAAAAGCAGATCTTATCTTCCACAAGTGATTTCAAGAACCAATTTCTTATCTCGGATTCCTGCCGATGCTTTTCAAATAGCCTTTTAAAATTCTCAAAATCTCGATACGAAAATGGAGTCAATTTTAAATTATTTAATTTAAATTGAAAGTTGATTTAAAATAAAGTTTAGTAACTATTTACTGAGTGCGTTGAAATATAAATTTTCTTATGGAGTAAGTTGATAAATATAAATGAAAAATAATGTATTAACAAATTTTAGGTAGTATCCTTAAAATTTAACTGATTTCTGTAGTAAATTATTTAACATATGTTTTCTCATTTACCTGATATCGTATTAAACTGTAATACAACAAAAATATATATAATATAATTATAATATGATATAACGCTTATAGGATATTAATTTTTTTTTAAATACCTGAAAGGTTTTGGTAAAATTTGTTGAGTTGAGTTGTTAGCCAAAGGTGACAGGACGAATGTGTACGGAGAACCTCAGCAGTTAAAATGGCAGATTTCTAGTTTAAGCACTCTTCAAAATATAATCTAATCAGGTTCTGTTATCAGTCCTCTTGACCAGTATCGATTTCATGATACATTTTTCTAATAAAAAATAAACCTTACACGTTGTATCTTGACGCACTTTACACGAAAAATGTTCATTATATTAAACATAATTACATAAGCAGGACAAGTCTATGCCATATTCATAATTGTTAACTTATAAAACGCGATCCTTACTGACTTATTCAATAATAAAAGTTAGTCTGGAGCACACTCTGAAAATATGGTGAAATAATGCCGAGTAATGTTTAGGGAGTTACCGTCAGTTGTTATTGTCAATAAGTGTAATTTGAACTTTGTGTTAGAGAATAAATATTTATGTACCTCAGAACAGAGATGGGCATATATCAGGTATAGTTGAAACTAATAGCTAA
>NW_027110777.1:0-1040 GCF_000696795.3 Halyomorpha halys | reverse complement strand
CATAAATATATAGCTATTTAACATATAGCTGCTGATTTGGATGGTGGGTGTCGAGTGTGTAGTAACGTCTTCGCCATTGGTGTCGTGTTGTAAAGGTTCCAGGTCTCATTGACCTTTCTTAGAGCTTCGTCTTGTCAAAATGTATCTTGTCCTCTCTTCTTACTTCGATCTCTTCGTCTTGAATCCCCTTTATTCCTGCTCTAGTTGTTCTGCCTCTTTCCTTCCCCCTCCCTTTAGAGGAACCTCCTACCTTTTTTTTTTAATCGGATTCCTAATCGGCTATAGGTGAGCGTCTCCCCTAGGCCCGAGAGCGAGTGGGAAAGTTCTCATGTGTCTAGGAAGGGCTTTTACCTGCTTGATTGGCTCTGATCCTTCTGCATGGGTCAAGGACTGTGGTTCACTTGTATACAAACACAAGTGTCCCTGTGAAGTGTCCCTTGAGGTAAGACAAAGGTATCCCACCTTGCCCAGGTATCGGAACATATGGTAAAAAACCTTAATAATATTGATAATTATTAATAGATCAATATATATCAATGGGTGCTCACATAAACTAATCTGTCAATTACTAAAGCAAACACCAACATTGACACATCCAAAACCCCAAGAAACCAAGAGCAAAAGATACTACACAATTCCCTTTATAACAACACTTTCAGTGTGAATATCAAAAACTGAAAAACAATAATAACAAAAATTACACAGCACCGTACAAAACACGGTCACTTTTTCTAAACTTTACACCAATATGAAAGACAAAATAGAGCTACAATCTAATATAGTGTTTGAAATCCCTCTGAGAATAGAACTGCAGCAAATCTTATTTTGGAACTTTAGAACAGTATATCACAAGAAACAACACAGGAAATCCTTCCCTAAATGTCAAGATGGTAGCATCATAACGTTGAACACACTCCAGTTGAGAATTGTGAATAGAATGACGATGCAAACGATAAAGTTGCGAAACGTCGCCAAAAGATGTATTACTACAAAGTTGTACTATTAACTGATCCTCAAGACTCACAAACAATATATATATA
>NW_027110776.1:11595-12454 GCF_000696795.3 Halyomorpha halys | reverse complement strand
AATAAAATTTCAACAAGCAGTGTTATAATTTTCAATTATTGCTGATTGGCCGTGTGTATCAATCAATAAATGGAATTTGGTCCGAGTGCGGTCAAATTAAACTCAAATAGTAAATTTGTGTACTAATTTTATTTGAGCCAACGTTTCGCCCCAAGTTGCAGGGCTTCGTCAGGGCTGTTTTGGCGGAAGTCAAAGTCAGAGTGGAGTAGACTCTAATTTTGACTTCCGTCAAAAAAGCCCTGACGAAGCCCTGAAACGTGGGGCAAAACGTTGACTCAAATAAAAATAGTACACCAATTTACTATTTGTGTTTCATTTGACCGCAATCGGACCAAATTCCATTTAACTTTTAATTATGTACCAAAAAAAAGTATGGGATTTTTACTGCACGATATTAAACTTTTTGCTGCTTAACAATATAGTTATTATTAATAATACTATTAGATAAGGTTCAAGCCCATTCCGTAAGTTTATTATTTATTTATTTACGGATCCATTTGCGTTCACTAACGAATTTTATTTTAAATAATTAGTTAAAGCTTCTTTACTGATGTTCAAAAAAAAAAAAAATTGAATTGATTATTGAAGAAAAAAAATTATACGAGAGTAAATTGGTTTCGTGGTGCTAGGGAATGCTGTTGATTAAACAGTAATGGTGGGGGCAACGCTCGATGTGTATCGCGTTTAGATTAAAATATTTGGAAAACTAAAAATCGTTACTGCATACTTTAAGTGAGGGAATTGTTTAGCATTTCGATGTAGCACCGAGATAGGAAGAAGAAAAGTTAGAAAGATAGCGCCATAAATGAAATGGTAATGAATGTTTGAACATTTGATTAAAATAACTTAAAAACTAACA
>NW_027110776.1:11289-11545 GCF_000696795.3 Halyomorpha halys | reverse complement strand
AACAATGAAGGCTTTACAAGAAACAGCTTTTATTGCAATAACGTCTTACAAAGCTTCATTCTTGTTATAAACAATAAAAGGCCTTTTTATATTAAGATGTTGAGGTGAAAATATACTTTGAAATATTATATATTTCCTTGTACGTTTCGGGTTTCCCATTTTCTAGTACTATTCCTTATTGTTAAATATATCCATTTCTTTTTGGAAATTTTGTCTTATGGATACATAGTTAAAAATTACAACACAGCAATAATTT
>NW_027110776.1:6809-7397 GCF_000696795.3 Halyomorpha halys | reverse complement strand
TATCTAGTTCGGGCCAAATCTATAACGAATGGGATTTGAGGTCTTTCTGGATGAGTTTATTTGTGACATGATAAGGAGCATCAAGGATTTTATGCATAATTTTGGAATGCACGGATTGGTTACGGGAAGAATTTGATGGTTTGGTGGAGCTCCAAAGCTCAATATAACTTATATACAACATAACTGTATATATTTAAAAAAAATAGATCATTTAATTTTCAATAACTAACAATTAATTAATTTATTCAGTAGCATTACTTTCCAGTCACCTTATCTAAAATACTATAATACTTTCGAAGTAATTAATTTCTAAAATTAAAAACTTTATTTGAACTAGTCACTGACTATCAGAAAATTTGACGATTTAGTCCCCACCACTCCCCAGGCTTCATTTAAGTACTGTTAATTCAATCTAGTTAATAAGCAATTAATTCTCGATAGTATGGTCTTATATCCTTTTTAGTCACCGCAGTCCCCGCTCATCGTATACCTGAAGCGTACACCATACACCTCTCCGCACACAAATGAACCTTAAAATACCTCTGGGTACAAAAAGAGTTCAGTAATAACTTTCTTTCTACTTAGTAA
>NW_027110776.1:2579-3603 GCF_000696795.3 Halyomorpha halys | reverse complement strand
ATAATAATGCTGAATTGGAATGACAAAAGGTAAAGTGGACAAACAATCAAATGATTTAGAGAATATCTAACTAAGAGAGCTTATTTAAAATGAATAAATAAAAAAAAATCTAAGAATTTTATAATATTCTCAAATTAATATATACCTTCCATTTAACTGAAAAAAAGTTTTAGATTTAAAAAATAATTGAATTAGTTAAAAAAAATTATAATAAATAAATCTGAAAATGGAGAACTATAAAACTATAGTTATAAAACAATAGCCTGTTGTAGTTCTGCTTAAAAAAAGAAATGAAGATATTATAAGAAGGATAAACGTCCAGTAAACTTGCAAAGTTGATTTTTAAAAATTTTATTACCATATTATCGTTCGAAAAATTTATTTAACATTTTGTTATATTTTTTTTATTTTTGTAAATATTTTTATTTAATTTTATTATTTTAATACTTTTATAACACTAATTCCAATTTTCCATGATTGCGACAAATTGAAATAGTTATTAATCAATAAAGATTTAGGGGGGATTGTTTTGTAATAGTTATTCATATCAATAATCTTTTTTTCTTAATTTAATTTTTTTTTTAAAGGCAATCCACGTCGAAGGTTTTCCTGGTTATCTACATGTAACCAACCTATTTTAACCATGGTTGGGAGTCAAGTTTTTCATTTTGTGGGACCACCACTGACCATGAGAAAGTCAACGTCCCTTGGCCGGACTCGAACCGGCACCGCCCGCAGACCTCAGAACGATAGAGTTGTTCCCAACCCCTGAGCTACGGTGCGGCCCTAATTTTAATTTAAGTGTACATATTTTAATCAAAAGAAATATGAAACTGGTTTAATTTTAGAAACAATCATGAGTTGATTTATGCAAAAAAAAAAAAAAAACAAAAAAAAACGGGCTATCCTGAATTTCTCTGTAGGCGATAAAGGAGGTTTTTCTAGGATATAAGGATGTTGTGCCCTGATTAAAAAACTATTTATGGATTTATAAAGACATATAGTAAATTTGTTTTCATAATAA
>NW_027110776.1:0-366 GCF_000696795.3 Halyomorpha halys | reverse complement strand
TTTATATACGGCTTCATCCATTATTTTTTCATTTAAGATATTTTTCAATCTAAAAACAGATTTGTATAATAATCTAATTTGTTTTACCTTACATCTTTCAGATATAGATCAATTTAACCGGTTCTGATAAAGAATATTCGACACACTAACGCCATTTACCTGAAACAAATATACATACAATTTAGTTATCAATGTCAAAAGATATTACGAAAATAAACATCGAATCAAAGATTTTTCTATTAACTTTGTTGACGTGCTGTTGCAATAAATAATATGTATTGTAATGTTAAAAATTTTCATTTTATCAAAGCTATTGATTTATTTATGACGCGAGATAGATGTGTTATAAAGATAGCTACTAGATAG
>NW_027110775.1:59543-64349 GCF_000696795.3 Halyomorpha halys | reverse complement strand
TCAGCTGACTGAGCAGATCAGCTGATCATGTGTATATATAAAGATGTGCTGAACCCAATAAAGCCAGTATGTTACAGCAGTTCAAACGTGTTAAATCTTATACCTTCTTCTCTTTTTTGATATTTTGCTTTCGCCAATACTATATATATATATATATGTTAAGTGTTATCAAGTTCCAAAACTCAAGAAAAAGAATAAGGAACAAGTAATGACTCTCCCGGTTGCAACTGAAACACTGTTTTATTCATCTCAGCGGTCCTCTATATATATCATACAATCAGCTGATCCCCTCAGTCAGCTGACATCGAAGTAACGGCTGACTCAGGCTGTAACTCCTCCCCCCCCCAACAGTTTACGAACAATCTTCGTAAACTAATAATATATAATATAATAACATAGAAAACAAAAACAATAAGAGAAAACTATTAACAATAAAAATAAATTCCTATATACATATAATTGTAAAAACTCACAAGCTCCCTGAAATAATTGCTATATACATAATTTAAACCTAAGAATAAAATTAAAGAACTCTTTATAAAATACATTAATAAGCTAATGTGAACACAAAAACAATCTTGAACAAAAAAATAAATAGAATAAATAACAATATTTTCTGTAATCTAGTCTAGTAGTGGCTGGCAATGAAATGAAATGAATAAATATTTTTATTCTGGGACATATGTCCCCTAAGAATAATTACATGGTTCATATATTAGGATTTTTATCTGGCAAGCATTTACAAGTTTTCAGATAGTAAAATGAAATTACAGTGGTATATTGGCTTTACTACTGTTTGTAATGTTAATCAATATATGCCTATTTATTTTGTTACAATGATGTGGAGGTTTGGTTATACAATAAGTGGAGGAATATAGGTGCTGTTTAAAGGAAAGAATGGATAAGGACTGGTGAATGGAGATGGGAAGAGAATTCCAGAAGGAGGTTACACGTATGACGAAGGATTTGCTAAAGAAGGAGGTTCTATAGGGGGGCATGATTGATTTTAAGAACTTGGAATAGGAAAACACCAAGGAGGTATTGCCTTCGGGAGGTTGGATAGAGCCACTTCAACTCGGTATACCAGCGGTTGATTTGATAGCGCCTTGGGAACCCAAAGATAAATCTTACAAAGCAATTCATGAGTCTCTTCAGTCTCAACTCTAGTCCTGCAGATAGCCCTCCATAGACCAAGGAACCGTAGTCAAAGTGGGGGAAGACGGGATAGGATACTAGGAGCTAACGGGCGTTTTGAGGAATGGAATTACGGAATCTTAGGAATTGTTTGAGCACAGTTATGGATTTGTGTGTGATTTGGGAAATGTGAATATTCCAGGAGAGATGTTAGTGAAAGGTGACTCCAAGGTTATTTTTCTATGATATAAGTGAATCGGTTGGTTGTTAAGGAAGAGTAGAGGATATTAAGAGAGGAAATGAAGGAGAAGCTTGGAAGCAATAAGAATGGTCTTGGTTTTTTCATCATTCAGCTTCAAATTATTGTTAAACGCCCATGCGTAAATGCTGTCAATATCTTCTTGTATCTTTTGGATGGTCTTAAGCTTCGCGGAGGGATGGAAGGACAGATAGATTTGGAGATCGTCTGCAAATACGTGGTATAGTGCGTGGTGAATGGAATCAGGAAGATCGTTGATATAAATGGAGAAAAGGGTTGATGAAAGTGAGGATCTTTGAGGAACACCTAGTGTCAGAACAAGGGGAGAGGAAAGAGTTTTATTCGGAATAATGACTGTTTGGGAACGATGGGGCAGGAAGGAGAGGAACCACTTTAGGACACTATTTGAAATGGAAAGGTTTTGAAGTTTATTTAGGAGGGTCTTATGGTAAACTGTGTCAAATGCCTTCGAAAAATCAAAAAGAACTAAAATTGATATATGATGATTTTCTATATCGCATTGGAGGTATTTTTTTTCAATAAAGCGGATTGTGTGGAATACTGAGAGCGAAACCCCGATTGTAAAGGATTAAGGAGAGCTTTTTGCTCGAGAAAATGATTAAGTTGGGAGTGGACTAATCTTTCTAGTGGCTTGGCCAAATTGGCCGAAAGTGGGAAACTAAAGAAGGAGAAGATACTTTTTCAATGGTCGGACGAGGACTTTCTTCCAGGCTTTGGGGAAAATGAAATTTTGAAGGGAGAAGTTATAAATGTGCAGGAAGAATGGTGGGAAGACAAAGTTTGATGATCTTTACAGGAACATTGTCTGGGCCGTAATCGTTAATTCTGGACTTGAGGACTGCAGAGATTAAGTCATCTGGAGAAACATTCAAGAAATTAAAGTTATTGGGATTTAATGGGATTTCAGGGAGGTGAAGAGATGAAAATTCACATGAGGTTGTTGAAGGAGGACCAGCAAAGAAAGCATTAAGCTCGTCTGGATCAATTGGGTAATATGGACAGGATTTAGAACTTATAACGGAGAGGTTCTTTAGTATTTTCCATTTAGATTGAGGATAAGGTACTTGCGATAGTATTTTGTGAAAGTATTGCTCCTTGGCGCGGCGTAAGGATGTTTGGGTAAGGTTTCAGAGGACTTTTAAAGGTGGTATAGTGCTCTGAAATTCTGGTGCGTCTCAAGCGTCTTCTGGAAGCATCTGGTCTTCCCATTAAATTTCTTATTTCTGAGTTGATCCAGGGAGCCGGAAAGTGTTTGAAGGTACGGGTTTCAAGAGGAGCGTGTTGGTTTAGGAATTTCAGGAGATCGAGGATAGGCATTTGACTATGCCGTCAATGGATAAAAGTGAATAGATAGGTTCTAAGGAAAGATACATTTCATCAAGGTAAGGGACCAATGTTTTCTATGGTTAAAGAATTACGCTAACTAATTTTCTTTGGTATAAGCAAGGGAGTGGGAACGTTGTAGGAAATTTTGATGAGGTCATGGGAGGAGGATAAAAGGTTCTGTAGGGAATCAATAATAAATACATCAAGCCTGGTATCAGTGGACTGGGTATGATGTGTGGATTGGTAGGTAACAATATAAAGGTCTAGAGAGAAAATAATATCTATAAGGTATGATCGATCGGGAGAGTCTGTGAGAAGGTTGGTGTTAATTATTATGTTTTGGAAGAGAGGAATATATGAAAGGAAGGAGGATTGAAAAAGCACCATCAAAACGGATTCGAGGTGAGTGATAAATGACAATATAGAGGAGGGAAAAGGAGCTTGACGCAAGTTGCACAAAAATGTATTCCAAATGGGGGGTGTCAAAGGAAGGAGACTTTAAAAGGATTTTGGCCTGTAGACTGTCATGAACGTATAGAGCAACTCTACCACCAGTCCGGTCCATTCGGTTATGACCAATGGGGGTAAAGTTGGAGATGGAGAAGGAGGAAGTTGGGATATTGGGCTTAAGCCATGTTTCTGAGACGACAATGGTGTGGTAAAAATTTTGGAGGAAATAATCTAGAAATTCATCATAATCTGCCGGAATGGATTGGGACAGGATGTTAGGATACTAGTCATGAAGGACTAAAGGAAAGAGTGTGAAACAATGAGGAATGGATCAAATTTATTATTGGAGTAGGGAAGGAAAATTGAGAATGTGTTGAAAAGGACATTTGGGATAATATCAAGGGAGAGGGTACACTCATTATTTGTCTATTTGAATACAATGAGGTTGGCAATAAACTCGTATTAGGCATTTAAAAAATACGCTGAGTGAAAAGATAACAAATTAAATACAGTGTTACATTAAATTGAGAAAAATATACAAATAATAAGTAAAATTTACTAGAAATAAAATAAATACTTGAACACAATGATAACTTACTTGGTTTGAAAATAAAAATAAAAATATTGCTACTTAGAAGAGTAAATAAAAAATAAGATGAAAATGATAGATATAGATGTAACAAATGTGTTTGGAAAATATATCAGAAAAACTAAATTAAATTTACTAAAGGAAATAAAATAAATCATATGCACTAATAAATTAATAGCTTCTATAAAAAAGAATGTTTTTCTTAAGTTGATAAATAAAAAAGAAAATGAGAGGTTATAATGAAAATGTAAAAATATGCTAAGTAATAAAAATAATAAATAACAAATTAATAGAGGTTTAGATCTGATGTAACCAGGGGGGTGGCGTCAGTGAAAGGCTTCCAGATCCTCAGCCGTATTAATGATGACAACAGGTTGGCCATCTTCTCGGCGGCATCTGACTCTCCATCGAGCGAACTAGACGTACCTCAATCTGCCGGTTGTGTTCACTTGCCTCGACAGCCAGTACAGGTGTCTGTTGGCAGGGGTCATCTCTTCGCCTATATAGATCCGTTGGTCGCTGTCCCAGCCAAGATGCCTGGCGGTGAAATTTCTTTTCACCTTTCGGAGCCGAATCACCTCGTCGCGGACAGTCTGGCGAACAAATCACCCCACTATCGCAGGCGGGCTAGGGTCCTCTCCTCTGGGCCTTTTTCTTTCCACCGCGTCCAGGTCTTCCGGGCTGAGCTTCACTTCCAGTGCTTCTCCAATCGAACATATTATGCCCTCTGGTGTTTCTCCTGTTTTCACCGGGATGCCCCTGATTTAGAGTGAATGGGTGAGCTGGCCTTGCTCGGCCTGATTTATTCTGGTTTCCATAGTTTTAATTTGTTTTTTTTAATTATTGTTTTCAATGATTACCCCGTATGTTACAGCTACAGATGTTAAGGTCTTTGTGAATGAGTTTATTTGTGACGTAATAAGGAGCATCAAGGATTTTACGTAGGATTTTGGATTGTAATGATTGGATGCGGAAAAAATTTGATGGTTTGGTGGAGCCCCAGAGCTCAATTCCATATGTCCAAATT
>NW_027110775.1:54405-55429 GCF_000696795.3 Halyomorpha halys | reverse complement strand
TTTAAATAGACTAGAAAATAGAATAGATAATTAAAAACTGATATATCGATATTTTAATTTAATAATTACATATTTATATCGACATTTTATATTGTTGTTATAACGATATGGAATAACAGGACCAATATTCCGATAATATTTTATCGATATATCTATATTGTGTTTTAAAAGACTAGAAATAGTATAGATAATAAAAAACTGAAATATCGGTATTTTAATTTGACAATCTTATATTCATTTCTATAACTTCCATTGTTGGTAATATCGATATCGTTTATTAGCAAGAATATCCCGGCATTATTTTATTGAAATATCCATATATTCTTTTAAAAAAGTATAAAATTATATAAAAATGAAATATCGATATTTTATTTTGATAATTACATATTTATGTCGACATTTTATATTGTTGTAATATCGATATTGAATATTAGCAATAATATTCCGATATAATATTATCTAAATATCGATGCATTGTTTAAAATGAATAAAATATTATACTGAAATTTTAAAATAAGAATATTGATATTTTAATCTGATAATAACATATTTATTTCGATATTTTGTACTATTGTTGTATCGATATGAGATATTAGCAACAATATTCCAATATTATTTTTCGAAGTACCAATATTTTGTTTTAAAAGACTAGAAAACAGAATAGATAATTAAAAATTGATATATCAATATTTTAATTTAATAATTACATATTTATTTCGATATTTTGTATTGTTGTAATATCGATATGGAATAATCTGAATAATATTCCGATATTATTTTATCGAAATATCGATATTTTGTTTAAAAAGATTATAAATTTAAAACTGATATATCGATATTTTTATTTAATGATCTCATATTCATTTGAATGTTTTCCTTTGTTGGTAATATCGATATCGAATATTAGCAAGAATGTTCCGGTGTTATTTTATCGAAATATCATTATTTTTTTTAAAGTATACAGAATTTTTTTTAAAATAATTTATTTATTGTTATTTACAACTGTACATACATATATACAAAA
>NW_027110775.1:53392-54302 GCF_000696795.3 Halyomorpha halys | reverse complement strand
TACTTTAAAGGTTCTATCAGTGAGGTAGGAGCGGATTATAAGGAAATATGTTGGGGGTAGGAATTGACGAAGTTTATAGAGCAGACTTGGGTGCCAGACTCGATCAAACATACTAATGATAGAAGAAGAAGTGCAAGAAAGGTAGCGGCAATATTTCAAGAGCTTATTGAACCCGAGAGAAGCAGAGAATTGTCTGGAAGTCCGTGTACAATCACCAGTGTGTATTAATGATGAAGGTTTGAGGTAGGTCGAAGGGCCAATGGAGGGATGCTGTGAGGTGGGATCTGCGACAACTGAGGATCCCAGTTACCCTTACAGAAGGCGGAGAAAGATGGTTGGCGGCCGTTGAGCAGGTCAAGGAAGGGATGGGATATCGAAAGCAAAATATCGATATCGATATCGGTTAGCAATATCAATATCGATATTATATCGGAACTAAAATATCGATATCGGTATTATATCGGAACCAAAATATCGATATTTTAAGATATCGAAATACCTATATCGAAAATTTAACGAATAATTCTAATAATAATTATACAATGATAACATAGCATGACACAGGAAGACTTATTTTATGTCATACCTACTCAAAATATATACGAAACTCTTATTAACGATGAAGCAAAGCAACACTACGACAACTATATCATAAAGATAACAAATAAATTAAAATATAATTGTTTAAATTATTGAAAATTTAAAAATGGAATATCGATATTTTATGTTGTAATATATAGAATATTAAGCAATAATATTCTGATATTATTTAATCCAAATATCTATATTTTGTTTAAAAAGACTAGAAAATAGAATATATAAATAAAAACTCAAATATCAATATTTTATTTTGATAATTACTTATTTATTTCGATATTTTCTATTGTTGTTATAACGATATGGAATATTA
>NW_027110775.1:51491-53342 GCF_000696795.3 Halyomorpha halys | reverse complement strand
TTTTTATTGTTGTAATATCGATATGAAATGATATGAATAATATTTCGATATTAGTTTATCGAAATATCGATGTTTTGTTTAAAAAGATTATAAAATTTAAAACTGATATATCGATATTTTTATTTAATGATCACACATTCATTTGAATGTTTTCCATTGTTGGTAATATCGATATCGAATATTAGCAAGAATGTTCCTGTATTATTTTATCGAAATATCATTATTTTATTTAAAAGTATACAGAATTTAAAAATGAAATATCGATATTTTATTTTGATAATTACATATTTATTTCGATATTTTCTATTGTTGTAATATCATCAAAATATTGTTGCTAATCATCCATATCGATATTATCAAAAATGTTTAATATTGAAATTAATTATAAATTATCAAAATAAAATATCGGAAAACCCCAAACCGAAAAAAATTCGAATTCAAGACCCGATGGAGATAGTACTGAAGAACACAATGTCATTACCATAAAATATGAAATTAAGATAAATGACAGATAGAGAAACTGAAAATTAACTAAATTATGACCAAGCGGGCCACCTTTAAGACTATCGGTAGTGAATCATCCTAGACTTGAAAGAACCTGCTCATCTCAAAGACAATTTTTTTTTAGTAACGAGTGAATGTTGAAATAAGAACTTAAATCTGTATAGCATTTATTATTTTTATAACATGTGTGTTAAAGCAGCTGTTTGTAGAATTAGCTCCGTCCTCTGAAAAGTTTATAGTATCGTTATAGCAATGCGTTTGTGTTTGCTAAATATGTTCTGTAATGTATGTAAAGTTTTTTCTTATTAAAGCCATTATCATCTGGTTTATAATTCTTTCTAGATTTACCATACCAATATAACACAGTAACAAACACAGAGCGGTGTGAATAATGAAATGTATGACCTTGGGGCCATGACACATCAGATCCCTCATTTCAATAATTTAACTTTTATTTTGGAACCAAACAGGTTCTTATGTATTTTCATGAGACGAGATTATTTTATGTAAATAATTTAAGTTTTATTTTTCAGTCAAAGAGGTTATTGTTTATTTTCTTCCAACGAGGTTACTTTATTTGTACAAATTATGTTTCATTTCGCACTCTAAGAAGTAATCGTGTTTTGACACAATGAGGTTACTTTATTTAATAAAATGAGTATTATTTTTTAACCAAAGAGGTTCTCATATAATTTCGTCCAACGAGGTACCATCATTTCTATAATTTAAAATTACATTAATTAATTGATTAGTGGTGTTAAAGCCCAAAAGTACATTTTTCTTTTCGTTAGTTTAATTATATTACTTCCAATTGGTTTTTTATTTTTTTGTTAATTATAAATTAATTTCCTTTTTTTTGTAACAATTCACTTTTTATTTTGTAATTAAAATTACGTTAGAATTTATAAAGTAAATATAGTTAAGGAAGGAGGCTTGTTGTGATGCGTGTATAATACAAATACATCGCTGCGGCTCGTCACGTCAATAACAACATTGCGAACTGCAATGGGATAAAGGCCTTTAGGCAGACTGATAAGGGAGTCTACAGTCCGCTGCCTAGAGATAGAGACACCCACCGGCTCACTCCATACGAGATTTTGGGGTTCAGCTCAGGACCCTCACCCACCCACCAATCATCACTATCTGGATGACGGCGGATGTTCCGGAATGGAAAATAATAAACGATATGCGCAAGTTAAGGAACCAGTATTATAAATTTAAACAATTGCCCCTTGCCCAACTGTAGGTTCAGTCACTTTAGACATATGGTTCCATGTGTTCACATTTCATTACAAAAGAAACTCAATAAAAACAACTAGGTTCAAAAAGGCCCAGAAACCCTTCTAA
>NW_027110775.1:40104-45593 GCF_000696795.3 Halyomorpha halys | reverse complement strand
GCCTGGTTTAATGAAATTCAAAATCCTTGATTGTGCATCGGGACTATGCACTTCATAAAGGGAGGGCAAGTTAAGGAACCAGTATTATAAATTTAAACAATTGCCCCTTGCCCAACTGTAGGTTCAGTCACTTTATGGTTCCATGTGTTCACATTTCATTACAAAAGAAACTCAATAAAAACAACTAGGTCCAAAAAGGCATCTAACAATGGACTTGCATCAGTCAAACTATTTTATGGTTAACATATGTAAGTCAGTGCACAAAAGTCTTAGGTCATGGCGTCTTTCTTAGAAATCAGACCTCCCAACTTCTCGCCACGCCTTTTCCCCCCTTCCAGATATTTCCTAAATTATCTGATTGGTCCAAACCCCTTCTCCTATTTCACTATTTTTTCCTACCCCCTCTTCCCAAGTGTTTATATATATTTCCAAGACTAGATAGCTAAGCAAGACAGAAGTTATTAAATAGAGACTAGTAACAGTAACATGTAGTTCTTGTAAATATATTAGAATAAAGTCATTTTAGTCTTCACTGATTTTTTATGATATGTAACTGGCGGCCCGAACAAACGAAGGTTAAAATAAAGGAGAAATTCACTCATCCTAGGTAATCTCGCCTCATTTACACTGTCTTAACCCTAAGAAGATTGAAGAAATTTGGCTGGAAGAACTCACTCAGTACGAGGTATTTTGATTGTCGAATATTGGCTCACTCACCCGAGGTATCAAGACTCTTCAATTAAATTCAGTTAAATTCAGACTCAAATGGACTCATTAACAGAGCACACTCGACGCTAATCGAAATTTTAAATATTATTAAGACAGAAAAGGTCAGATAATTAATAGATAATTATTAATTATTAAGATAGAAAATTATCTATTTACAAATTATTAAGACTAGGACTGATAGCATATAATAACACAATGGTAAACAGCTTAAAATTAACTCCCAATGAAATTACCTTTGGTGCTCATAACAACAAACCAACACAAGAACTAATTATAGAACAAAAAGTTAAACAATATCATGACGAACAGTAACTAATACACAAAGCAATACAAGAAATTATTGAAAAAGAAAAGGAGAACAGGACAGAAAAATTAAACAAAACGAGAGAAAACATAGAAATACCGGACGGAGAAGTTTTTGTAAGAAACATACAATACGGTAAAGCTAAACCGAAATATAAAAAAAGTAATTATTCCCAAAAATCTAAACTAGTAACCATTAATAAGAAACGATTTAAAGTCCATCCTAATCTTATAAAGAGATCAAGAAAATACGCAAATGACGACTTGCATTCTGTTGCAGATGCTGACACAAACATTAGCCATCTGCATGGCCTTGCTCGTCTTGATAATAACACGGACTGACTCATTGACAATAACTGACTTATCTAAAGGACCTGCAATCATTCCTGTTAAGCTTCCATCAGCATACTTGCCTCAGAAATACTACACCTTTGTTCATATAATCAACGTAGAAACTTTAGATGTAGAGCATTTTTGTCATCATTAATTCAACTTATAACTTAAACAAAACAAACTATGGAAAATCACTTTTTAAATATTACCACTTTCTTAGGAATAAACTAGATCATTTATTTTTAAACAATCATCGACATAAACGAGGACTTATCAACGGATTAGGCAGCGCTATTTCATGGTTAACCGGAAGCATGGACGCAAGCGACAAAGAATACTATGATAATGCCATACACACCTTAACACAAAACTCCTTTCATATGGAAACGAACATTAAAAACCAACTTATAGTCAATAAAAAACTAATAGAGGAATTCAATCATGATATTTCTATTATACAAATTAACAACAACAAGATTAAACAACTATCCTCGAATTCATTATTCACTCAATTAGAATTAAATCAACAGTACAAACATATTTTTCTTAGTTTAGTATTGATAAATAACAAACTCAATGACATCGAAAACTGTTTAGAATTTTGTAAATTAAACATCATTCATTCTAGCATCCTGGAATTTAAAGATTTAAAGAACTTACAACGAACATACAATATCACATTTATCACTAAAGATATTGAAGCACTTTGGCTATTAAGTCAAGTTCATTGTTCCATAAAAGATAATGCAATCTACTACTTTGTAAAATTACCATTACAAACCCAACCTTTAGAAGCTTATTTTTTGTTATCTTACCCAGTCACTAATAATGGAATCTTAGAAACCATTTATGTACATCCTCCGCTAATCCTTAAAAATTCGCAAGACGAACAACTCACTGCAGATTGTAAAGACATTAAAGAAACTTTCTATTGTACAAACAAAACTTATGTAAATAATACCTGTATCCAACAGATATTCTCTAATGCTAACCTTTTAGATTGTAAGACTTTTATTACTCATAGTAAACCTTTTGTACATTATATCCCTTTAATATATTTTTATTTAACTTTCAATATCTCTAAGATAACTATGCGTAGAAAAATAAATGAAACTGTATTTTTAACTAATAGTAGCTTAATTAAACTTAATAATAATGAAATATTGTTTGATAAAAGAGTTATGCCAATGTACAGAGCAACCAAACCTTTGAAAATTCAAAATTATGTTACACAACACAGCAACTTTAATATAAGCTTTGAAGAACTCCATCATATCAATGTTCATCTGGAACCACTAAAACCTCTTTTTGATTTACCTTCCAATGATACAACTCTTTATATTTTATTAGGTATTGTACTCTTCATTTGTATTATTCTTAGTTTATTATTATTATATTATTATAACTCTTTTTATAACTATTGTAGCAAAAACCAATGTATTATTACTAACCAACATCAAGCACCAACCCTACCTGAAGAAAATTCACCCAATTTACCTACACCCAGAACTTACCATGGGGTTCCTTTTTTGTTTTCATCGGAGCCTCAAACTTACAGAGGGAGGAGTTAAATAACAAAACCATGAGAAAATGAAGGATTGCTGACTCCAGCATTACTGAAAGTATATAGGAGGTAGCAGTAAGGCCATCTGGGCAGTGAGTCAACCAGTACGCTTCCCGTCTATTTCTTCCACCTCAATTGTTGTAGTGTTTTGTATTGTGTATTTAAATAAATTGTTTTTTAAAAAATTAACTTAAACAATTTATTACGTAACTTTCACGACTAATTGGCCTAAAATATGCCCATATATTGTGCGGACTATGCACGGTCTGTTAAAACTGTATATGCCTGTCGAAATAAGTTGGAACCTTCACGATTTACAGAGTAAGGGAAAAGGATATGCACAAGGGGAAGTATCAATTACACTCCACGGAAGTAATAAATTAAACTACAATTAATTTTAATGACTAATTAATTATGACCTTGAATATTAATTATATTAGTATTGATTACTTATTCATTTTGCACTAAGTATGTTATGCTAAATCTGTCCATACATGTACCCGTAACAAGAGGTAAGTACCGGCATTACCTAAATTTCTTTATATACACATATATTGTGTGGATGTTTTCATAAATTTTATATCAATCTTAAATTAACAATAATTAAGGATCAGGAGTGGTTGGAGGTGTTTTGGTGTGGTTAAATGTAGTATTGGGAGAGTAGGGGTAATTAAGGGTGGTTAAAGGTGAGATGAACAAAGGTGGTAAGAAGTGATTAAGGGTGGATTTAGGGGTTAATGGTGGTTTGGCTAAGATAAGGTCAAGCTTAGAGTCCAAAGTCAAATCCACCTCCTTAGGTTGAGATAGCAGAACCGGCATTGACTTAATGGTTGAAATTATAGATTAATTTTAGATATAATTGTAAAAATAGTTGTACGTCCGTGGTGGAGGCGTCTAATATTAAATTTAGGAAGAAAAATGGGCACTTAGCAAACATTTGATTTTTGATTTGAGAGCGGTTTTCATATCGTGCCTCAAATCTTCACTGATGTAGAGAAATGGAGACTTTCTCTCCCAGATTACGCAAGACCAGAATGGAGAGCAAAATATTGCCAAACTGTACTACTGCTTATGGTTACCATAAATATTTACACCCGCAGTTCTCAGCTAAGTAAATTTTCAAGTTCCTTATCAGGCTTTCATTAATTTTTCTCTCTCTCTTTTTATTTAATGAATAACTCTGATACTTTAGATTACATATGCTCAATAGGTTTACGGGTTCGATTTTTCAATCTTCAATCAATGTCTCTACAATATTTTTGATAGTCGTTGAAAATCACATTATAATAAAAATTAAAAAAGAAATATAGAAATACAGTATTAAATGTGAAGGAAATGAATGTGGCACAAGTTGTTTAATGGTAAAGGCCTGGTGCTGACAATGACATTGACTCCTGCTCAAGTCCACCGCTCCCAGGGTCAGGACCGTCCAATCGGCTACGCCATTTTCATCGCTCTGTCGTCTCAATTTAACTAGTTGTGGCAGAACCGTCATTTGAGCAATCACAACTAAAATGGTATACTTGAATGGATGCAATGTCAATTTGTTGAGGTTAACTCTCTTACCCTCTTCTTATTAAATGAATGAATGGAATTTGTTTAAAAAAAAAATACAAAAATGGATCTATTTAAATAATTAGGCCACATAGACTATGGAAAAATACTCGTGAGTCGAAGCCTGTGTTAAATTTTAACTAAAACAAATAAATAAAATAAAATTTTAATTGCCGTGTTCCCGGTTACCCCGAGCGGGGGTCATTTTTTAGTCGTCAACCTGATTAATTGCCGCGCGCCCTCGTTCTTTTACTGTCGATGCCATTTGTTCATTTTAGCCTAATATTCTTATCCCAAGCACCAATCTTACCTAGTAGATCACACCCCACAATGACTTGGTATTCCCTCGGAATGCTCCCTACGATATGTACAGACATCTTCTCCCTTCTGAATCATCACAACTACACTATCTCGCCACCTCCCCCTCTACCTTACAAGGACCACCTAGGATGATTAATTTACATTGACATCCTGATATGAATCTGCTGTGTTCTCTAGCCACTACACAGATTTCCTAGGGCTTCTCGGCTCATGATGGTTGTTCTTGTTTATTTGGCCTTTAGGACGTAAAACCCAGAGGTCATCAACGTCCATGTTTCACATTTTATAATTAAATTTCAAGATTTAAAATTCTTTCAATAATTACTAAATAAATTTAAATAATTAATTATTTTAGAATTTTTAGTACGTATAAAAAACTTTCGGGTTTAAATCTTATTAAAAAGTTTATTGCTTTTCCAGTTCAAGGATTTTTCTGGTCATCAATCAGAGCATCCCATTCCCAATCTACTTAAGTTCTTGGAATAGAAATGGCAGTCTTAAAATAAGTGACTGATTGTAAGTGCATTATTGCAGTATTAACATTTTGGTGGTAATTTAACTCATACATACCTGATCAATAAGCGATCAGGTATACATGAATTAAATTAGTATGACCTGTTCTTAATTTGGCTATAGCTAACTCCTCCCTGCGATTGGAACTGTTTGGTGTGGCCCATGGTTTAAT
>NW_027110775.1:36173-40054 GCF_000696795.3 Halyomorpha halys | reverse complement strand
TGCATGTAGCTCAGCTGTATATACACTGAAAAATCTATGCAGTTTTATTTATGGCTTGATTCATTTGTGACAAAAGAGGATGCTATAGATTTGTCAGATTTTGATCCATCCGTATAGATCAAAAAAGTATCAGGAATATTTTGAATAAGACGTGAAAACGTAGTTCTATATTCAGTAGGTGACTTACTACCTTTGGGTAATCGGGATAATTGGAGCATTTTATTTGGTAGCCTGTGTATCCATGGTGGATTGAGGAGTTCCGGAATGCACAGAGGTATTTATATAAAGAACTCAATAGCAGTATGTGTTCTTTCTGCCAAAGAAAGTGTGGAATTTATTTTATTTCTAAAAAAAATTTAAATATTTAGGTTGGAAACTGTACTTATGCGTAGGGTGATCCTTTTGAGGGTAAAATTTGGAAATATAGTTTATCGCCAGTTTTTTTCTTCGGAATAAAAGAGGAGGTAGTCCAGATTCAGAACACAGACTAAAAATGGGGCTAGTTCGAAATGCGGCGGTTGCGATACGTATCCCTATATCATGAACCGCCTCTAGTCTGGCAGAGCCGTAAAGGAAACATCCATTTTCGAGCATAATAGAGTCCGGTATAATTTTATTAGTGTGTGTCTGTCTGAGCCCCAGGAGATGCCGCTAAGAAAGCGGAATATATTTAATTTTTTTATTGCATTAGATTTTAATGTTGAGATGTGTTCCCAATCTAGCTTCCGATCAAATATTATCCCCAAGAATCTGTGGTTATTTGTGTAGGGTATCAAAGAATCGCCTAATGGTGGGGTTATTCTTTTTCGGGTGAAATGGAGGCATTTAGTTTTCTAAGGTGAGAACTCGAGACTGATTGAATGACCAGTTGTTGAGTCTATTGATTGCTTTCTGTAATTTATGTTTAATGGTTATTATATTCGCCGATCGACAAATAATGGCTAGATCGTCCGCAAATAGTAGCGGTTTAACACCCTTTGGCAAGTTGAGTCCCTAATCGTTGATTGCTAGGCAAAATAGTGTTGTACTGAGAACACGACCCTGTGGGATTCCTCTGATCTGTTCGCGGTCATCGGAAAATTCGCATCCTATTTGTCCTCTGAAGTGGTGTTGTGAAAGAAATTGTTTTATGAATTGGTACCTTTGCCCTTTAATTCCGACAGTTGATAGTTTTTTAAGGATCATATCATGTTTTATATTATCAAATGCTTTTTTAAAATCGAAAAATATCGCGATCGAGTGTTGAACGTTAGTAAAAAATATTGAGTTTCAGCCTCCAATGAAACCAGATGGTCTAGTGTGGTTCGATCTTGGATCCAGATTGGAAAGATTGTAAACAATTATTGCTCTCTATTATCCACATTAATCTTTTATTGACCGTACGTCTCATTATTTTACTGACACAGCTTGTGAGGAATATGGGTCGATAGCAGGTTGTAATCCGCTTGTCCTTTCCATTTTTTAAAATTGGGATTATTATTGATTCCTGCTATGTACTAGGAAATATATAGCTTATAGTAGCAAAGGAACCATTTTAACCTGTTATTTGGAAGTATTTTGATGATGTAATATTAGATTTGATCAGGTCCGGGTGTACCTTTGACGATGTTTAAGTATTATAAAGATATTATAATATACGGACGCTTCATTATTTGTCCTGTCGGAACCTATGACCTCATCAAAGATATTATTTTTAGTGGAATTATATATTTCGGAGAAATAGTTGGTATAATATTTGATATAATGGATGGGTTATCTATCATTTTTCCGTTAACAGATATAGTGAAAAAGGGATGGGAGGGATTTCTTGACGACCTGGCAGTCATCGTAGCCAAGAACAGCATAACCGGACTGAAGACAGAAACGGAGAGGTGCGCCACCAGTCTCGTAGGAAAGTGGTACGTGAAGAGGAAGTTGAGTATGGCGGCAACCAAGATTCAGGCCATACTCATAAGAGGCTCCACGGACAGGGCTCATCCTATTACCCTGGACATCCAAGGAGAGAGGGTTAGACCTTAGATTTTGTCGATGAGTTTAGGAGATAAGTTGTTGTTCAAGAGAATTTGTTTAATGCGGAGATAGTATCATGAAATTGGGAATCAGAGAGAGAAAAACAACGATGAATAAGATTTTTGGCTGTGTTTAGTTTTTGATGGTAAGGATGTTGGGAGTGATAATTTAAAAGTCTTCCTGAGTAGGTTGGTTTTGTGTACCAATCGGTGGATATAGTATTATTGGTGTTTTTTTTTATGAGGAGGTCAAGAAATGGTAGCGAATTGCTTGTTTCTGATTGAACTATAAAATGTAAGCGGATGGCAAAATGGATGGCAGGAATTTAAAGCAAATAAGATATCGGTGATTTTATTAGGATTCAGTATTAAGAGGAGGTCGTCAATATATTTTTAATAAAAATGAAGTCATTAGAAAACTGTGGGATAACGAAGTTGAGTAAATCGTTAAGTACGATATTGGAAAGATCGGGGGCTAGAGGATTACCCATCGCCAAGCCTTTGTTTAAAAAATTGTCCCTGGCATGTGAGGTAGCCAGATTCACAACAAAGTTGGAGAGACTTGAGGTAAGAAGAAAGGTCTAGGGATGTATGCGGTGCAATGGTTGACCAGTTGGATCCTACTAAAATTAGGACTTTATCTACGGGGATATTGGTAAATGAACTTTCAACGTTAAAGGAAGTGAGAATGTAGTGGTCTCGAATGGTGAAGCCTAATAATTGATCGCGGAGGTGAAAAGAGTTGTGAATGTCATATGGGTTGTCATGACTGAGAGCTTGTAAAGAGGGTAGCCGGTGTTTACTAAGTTTATCGGCAGGGGAATTAATATTAGAAGTGATCGGACGGACGGAAGGCAACTGAATAATATGTGATGAGGTTCCTATATGTGAGATAATTAATACATTTAGAATTTAAGAGATCTTTAAGATGTTTGTTAAAGGTGGTATTAATGAAGTTGTTGGGCCACGGGACGTAGTGGTGTATGTGGAATGATCGGAGAGAAGTTGTGTCATTTTTTCATTGTAGTCATAGCGGTTCATAATGACAGTCTTGTTCCCTTTGTTGGCTTTGGTGATAATAATGTCAGCATGACAACTAAGGAAGGATCGGGTGAAAGAAAGATGTTTAAAGAAAAGGGAAGAAAATTTGGAAGAAAAGGATGGAGGATGTTGGAGGAAATTAGAGATAGTATTGGAAATAGTAATCCGTGATAACTATTTACTCTCGTTAGAATGTTGAGATAGGGTGTCGTTGTGAATATATTCTAAGTCTGTAAGCAATTCTGGATAAATTTTGCTCGTTAGTGATTCTTGATACAGATTATTGAACTTATTAATGAGTTTCTGTTATTTTGTGTACGCGGGTTGAGTTGAAAATTGTGGTAATTAATGTAGAAAGACCTCCAAAATAGGTCTCACCTATATTGGTTCGTGGAATGTGTGAAAGAGAGATGTTGTGTTGGAGAAAATGTATGTGCGGAAACGTCGGCATAAATAAATATATTTTTGTTTATTTATGTTGCTCTTTGCTGACCGCACCCCTCGACAATCTTCCCCAATAAGTAATTTGCGGTCAACTATCTACACCTTATATTTTTTCTTTCTTTGTCAATACTAAAAATTGAATCAACATCAGACTTTTTGTATTCAATCATCGCATATTTTATTTTGTTTTGTGAAAGTAATACTTCTTCATATTCTTATTTGCCTAAAAACAATATTAATTTTTTTTTTCTATTCTATGGACATTTTCTTTCTCTACAGCCTATAATTTTATATTTTTCTTATATTTAGACAATCAGATTTCTATTGTATACATAACCACAGATTCGTCTAATTCAATTTTTCTCATTAATTTAAAATAATAAATAC
>NW_027110775.1:32535-35713 GCF_000696795.3 Halyomorpha halys | reverse complement strand
TTTCAAATATGTCAACTTCTTAAGCAAAAAGAGGGGAAAAAAAGGTTAACAAAAAAAAAATGTATGCCATCAGGAAATATTGCGTATATTATATGATATTATAAATACAAGTTAATTATATTTTTCCTTTTATGATATTCCTGAGAGACCAAAACCTATTCCCATTGACAGCGGATCGGACCCAGTCCCCGATACCTCCTGGGTGCGTACAGCATCGCCGACGATGTGTTAGCGGGGAGCCCGATGATAGCCTTGATACTCCTGCGGACATTGGTATCAATGCCCTCCAATATCGCAGAACGTATCTTTGTGAGGGGAGCCTGGAGAGGGTAAACAAGGTCCGGGAACAAGTATTGGTTGATAACGTTGATCTTCTGTTCGGGCCTGAGCAGGCACGAGCTCACTAATTTATCGAGGTTATTAGTTATATTTGTCACCACCTCTTCTCCAAATACTAGGCTCTCCCGAGAATGTACATCCAAGATATTTGATGGTGTCCTCGGCATTTGCCGTTTGGATGACTTCCGTATTATCAAGGGAGAACCTTGTTGACCGCAGCTCTCCTTTGTTTATTACGATACCCACACTTTTCTTTCTATTTATTGTCAGACAAATCTCCGCGAGCAGTCTCGGGAAACTATTTATTATTCTTTACGCAGAATCCCAGTCGCGCGCCGTTACAGCCTGATTGTCCGCGAACCCTGTGAGGACCACACTCTCTTGGTCACTTTTCAGGTCGTACCCAAATTTATTCGCAAACTCCTGATCACAGAGCTCACGGTACAAGTGATCAATGGCTAGGTTAAACAGCGAAGGCGACAAGGGCCCGCTCTGAGGCAACCCCCCGCAAGACAGTGATCTGGCTAGTCGTGTGGATTCCTATATTAATCTTTTTATTTTTGGTTAGGAGAGCCGCGATTACATTTGAGAGGTCGGATGACATACCTCTTGCCTCCCGCGAGCTCACTATGTGTCCATGACTGACAAAGGTACCAATCACGTCCAGAAAAAACACTGCGCAATCTTTTTTCTTATTTTTGGCATCTTTAATGATATTACGCGTCGATGATTCTGGCGCTTACATGTGCTCCCGGTAGACCTTTTATGAAGCCCCTTTGACTTTTGCTGAAGGTGACCAGCTTTCTCAATTCCATATCCAGAACCTCCTCCATGATTCGGCGCACAATCGACTATATCGTAATTGGCCTTCAGGAGGAAAAACTTTTTGGGTCTCCTTTTCCCTTGTAGACCAATATTTTACGCCCTTGGCGTAGAGGCTCTGGTACATACCCCACCTTCAGCATGATCTCCAAAATATACTTAATGATGTGTGCTACATCGAAGTATTTAATTGTGCGGACCAACACACCATCCGGCCCCGGCGATGAGTCCAGCGATGCCGACTTAATAGCTCTCTTCACCACCTGACTATCTATGGACATCAAATTTGGCATCGGGGCACATTTCTCAATATCCGCACGTTTGCGGAGATTCTCTTTTTCAAAGAGGCTTCTGAAATGTTTCTTAATGTCGGCTCTCTTTAATGGCCATTGCTTCGGGGTTTTGCCGTTCTGCTCTGCCGTAATGCTCTGTACCACTTTTTTCCTTCTATTATAATAATTAAATATAAGAAGATGGTCAGGGTTGCGGTCAAAAAAAGAACAAATAGTTTTAAACTATTTTAATGTCCGACGTTTCGCCTCACTTTGCAGGGCTTCATCAGGGCTAAAAAGATACAAGAAAAATTGAGAATACTACAACAATAGAATTTAAGCTAGGATAAATATTATGTAAAAATAAAGTGATTATAAATTACATATAAATAAAAGGAAGGAAGGCATGAAATAGTATTAGTATAAAATAAACTTGAATAAACAATGATAAGAATAAAAAATAAGTAACAATGGCAAGAGTAAAAATTATACAGTAAAAAAAGTACAGGAGACGTACGTAAAACAAAAAACAATACGGGGAAAAAAAAAAAAAAAGAAGAAGAAAGTAAAGATTAAATAAACGTCTTGAAAGAATAAATATAAATAAAAATAATAATAATGATATTAAATGATAATAAATGAGCAAAGAACAAATCAGGACAACCTACCTGTTCTAAGCGAAAGGTTGAACAGAAGGCGACAATAAAGCGGAAGCGTGGAGGAGTGGAGAGGAGGTGGCCAACCGTTTAACGGCTATATTTATATTTCAAATACGTCGCTTATACAGGAAGTAGTCATAAAGATATGACGAAAAATGAAAAATAATAAGAGAAAGATACAGAAATATGATAATAATAATAACTATAATAATTTTCTAATTTAGGAATAACTAATAAGTAAAATTAGAATGATAAATATCGTTACTAATAATACGAGTATATACTGAAGGAAATATAGTAGGGTAGTTAATACAAGATAGGATATAATAACAATGATTGTAAAAGAAGTAACTAATAATAAGTAAAAGTAAATAAAGAGTATTAAAAAAAAATACAAAGAAATAAATAAGAAAAATAATTAGACAATAATAACAACTGTAGCTTTTATATATCGTGAAAATAATCATTTATCTACACTGATAATAGTAATAGTAAAGATAACAGGAGTGACATGAATAATATAAAGTAATATAAGGTAATTTAAAAATAGGAAGTGAAAGTTTACAAAATAAAATAAAAATATATATAAAAGTACAAGGTGAGATGTAGAAAGAAGTACATAAAAATATTAAAAATAAGTAATAAAGTATAGAAATAAGTGAAAAATTGTGATAGAATGTTAACAATATAGGTGATGATAATGATAAGTAAAATAAGTTAATAGAAACATGTGAAGTAAAAGTTTACAAAAAACAAAGTAAATGTGAAAGTTAATAAAACATAGATGAATGAATTTAACTGGATTTAGTGAATGACACAATTTCTTCCTTATTAAACTATAATAGTTTATTTCATATCATACAGCAACGTTCGTATTGAAAAATTGTTAATTTTAGCTTTTATTGTTCATCTTTGTTGTTAAATAAATTAGTGTTTTAATTATAATGTTGGTTTTTTATATAATGTAGAATTTAATTTTAGTCAATGTTTTATAATTGTAAAAGAAAATAATGTTATATAATAAATAGAATAGAAATGGTTTGAAAAATTGTTAATTTTAGCTTTTAATGTTCATCTTTGTGATAA
>NW_027110775.1:29967-31875 GCF_000696795.3 Halyomorpha halys | reverse complement strand
AGGGGTATACAATGAAAAGTAAAATATAATAAGAAAAATTAAAGGTTGTAAACAGTAAATGAAAAGGGTAATAGTAACAGATAGATAAGAGATAAAATAAGAGAAGAATTATTAAAGAAAGTACAAATTAAGAGATGAAAAAGGAAAAGAATAAAATCAAATGATGAGACAGAATTCATACCTGTTTTGACGGGAGTCAAAATCAAAGTGAGCCGTTTGTATTGGGAGGAGTGGGGATGGCAGTTTAGCACGCCACAATAACGAAAATAATTTTAAAGTAAACATTGTAAAAAAAAAATATTTAAATTAGGTAAACAATAAATGGTAATAGAGGTGGAGAAGAGATCTTTACAAAATTATATAAAAAATAAAAAAAATAAATTAAATTAAAAAAAACAAAACAAAAAATTCATAGACAGAAAAACAAAGGAGAAATAAATTATAAAATAATGGGATACAATATGTGTAAGTGATTAAGAAAGACAATATACCAATGAACAGAGAAGTGTAAATTATAATAGAAAATTAATAATAAAGTAATTGATATAAGTACACTTAAGAAGGCAACACATGAATATAAATTAAAACATAAGATACATGAATATAAATGAAACAGGAAGGATAGTAAATATAAAAATAATTAAATAAATGGTGAGAATTTAGAGAAACAAAAATAAAAGATATGACAAGAAAGTGGGGTTCTGAAATGCAGTGAACAGTGAAAAGAAGTATTATGAGGGTTTTATTATGTTCAAAATGTGTCGATATGTAAGGGAGATGTAGTCTTTATCAACTTTATGATTGACGGAACTCTCAGTTTTTACAGAAATTTATGTAAATGGACTCCGAGATGAGACGTTTGGTGTGGTTGGGGGCAGTGGCAAGAATGGAAGGATTGTCGAAGTTAAAAGTATGGTTCAGGTTTAATGCATGTTCCGATAAATTAGATGCAAGTGGATTACAGGAGTTGATGGAAGTTTTATGCTGAGAAATGCGGTTCTTAAGTTGGTTTTTAGTTTCGCCGATATAGAAGGAATTGCAGCATGGGGTTGAACAGGGTATCCGGTAAACCACATTGGAACGGTGTAAGAAAGGAATAGAGTCTTTCAATTTGGTAAAAAGATAGGAAATTTAGTTGTGGGAGTTCAAGCCAAGACGTAGGGTGGGAATAGTGGATCTTAAGGATTTTTGAATTTTATCAGAAAGAATGGGGATATACGGAAGGAACCTGTACTGAAAAGGTGGTGGAGTGGGTTGAGAAGAGTTGAGGACAGGAGGGATTGGAGTAACACGGTTAATGTAAGAATCGAGTAGTTTGTTAGTAATTTTCTGAGAGAAATTGTTGTTAAATAGGATCTGTTTCATACGTTGTATGTTGGTCTGGTGGTATTGAGGGTCAGAAAGAGAAAAGGATCGGTGGATAAAGTTCTTAGCAACATTAATAATTTGGTGATAAGGGCGTTGAGAAAAATAGTTGAGGAGTCTACCAGAATAAGTGGGTTTGGTATACCAATTAGTGGATAGGGAACCATCGGAATTTATGATAATAAGTAGGTCAAGAAAAGGGAGGGAATGGTCAATTTCACCTTCAACAGTAAACCGAAGACGAGGGTGGTAGGAGTTAAAGGTTGATAGGATCTCGGACAAGGAAGAGATCGTCCACGTACATTTTAATGAAAATTTTCTTGTGAGAAGAGAGATATTATAGAGTTGAGAAGGTCGTTGAGAACAATATTAGAGATTTCTGGAGCAAGG
The DNA here is from genome assembly GCF_000696795.3 of Halyomorpha halys. Classification (NCBI taxonomy): domain Eukaryota; kingdom Metazoa; phylum Arthropoda; class Insecta; order Hemiptera; family Pentatomidae; genus Halyomorpha; species Halyomorpha halys. The sequence goes on along the minus strand of NW_027110775.1, from coordinate 30,120 downwards.
CAGTTCCCCATCGCAAGTCCGCTAATTTGGTGGTAAACTTTATGGCAACTCGAGTTGCAGGTCTACCTTCTACGCCATAACCCCTGATGAAGACCTGAAATTCAGGTCGAAACGTCGGCATAAAATAAATAAATATGGTTTTGTTTATTTATG
>NW_027110775.1:25003-28052 GCF_000696795.3 Halyomorpha halys | reverse complement strand
CACCGCTATTTACAAAATATCTACCTGTAAAACGCGGTCTCCAGTCCTTGAATAGAACATTATTCATGTCACACAATAAAAATGTGGATTCTCATTGAAAATATGATTTGATTGATTTAGCAGGTATGTATGTATATATATTAATATTTATATTTATATATAAAGAGAGGGATACAGAAATATATCAGAAAATTAAGATTGTTCTGTGGTGCAATATTCAAGGTGTCAATGTCAATGTCAATGTCAATGTTAGGATCTGACATTGCATTTTATTTTTCATTATATTATATATATAACAAACGGCTAGACATTTTTACTGACTATGAAGTACGAGATATTCATACGTTATTAATCTAATTCTTAATGAGCTGTATATTTTTAAATCGAAATGAAATGACAATATGTTGGTGGAAATAGTTACATAAGTTAGAGAGGATTTTGGCAAATTAGAGTTTGTCCTTGGTGGAAATGTTGATAGCTGTCAGCTGTTCTGTTTGGGGATACGTTTTAGAGATCCGCCCATCTGACGTCATTTGAGTTTAAAACAGTTTGCAGTCACCATACATGTTCAGTAGAATTTTTCAATGTTTCCATCTACATACAAATACCTTTATGCACAAATGCTAAACATTTTGACATATTTCTATTAAGTTTTATTCAGGTATGAGGACTGGACAAATTCGAGCCTCCCTTTGCTTGTTGCATTGACATTAGAAATCTCACAATTTGATGTAATTGAACGGAATTGTCTACGCTTCATAAAAGAAATATTTCGAATTTGTTTACTATATTTGAAGTGATAAAAACGTTGCTTAAATAATATATATATAATGGTTGTGTTGGTTAGTTTTAATAGATATTGCATCATATGTCTTTAAAACGTAATTTCTCGAAAATCGATCATAAAACACACAGTATTTCAACGTTATTTTAAATTTTTTTTCATTATAAATTTTTATTTTTTATAAACATTTTTCTGTTACAGTAGTAATGGATTCTTATGTGTTCATCTTAAACTGCTTGAGTTAAACGGCTAATATAGCAATTCAACAATTAAAAAATATGATATAAATATTCTGAGGATTATCAACTTACTGCATATTCTTTATATGAGCGTATATAGACTCTCTTGGATCTATGTCATCACCTCTATATAAAATTTATAGATTTTTATTTTTAAATATATGTTTGCCTCAATTAAAGGCAAAGTAAGCCATTTATTTTTAAATTTAAATATGCTGATTTAAAACTAAAATATTCATATTTTATTAAATAACGTCAAATTTTAATGCCAGCGTTAAGATATTGGGAATGGATCAGTTTGAACTCAAATTACAAAATAATCTTTTTTTTTCTTTTTATTTTAGGAGTTATAGTAGACCTTAAGGTTATATTTTGTTTAAGCCAAATAAAAAAGAATAAAGGACCAATAAGAAAAGTGATGTTTTATTTGTATTCTTGATTAATTACTGGGAGGTTTTTTTTACATCCTATGGAGTTTTAATGAAAACATCTTTACTTATTTTAACAACGATTCTGGATTATTACCATCGTATTTTATAATTATTCCGCTGACTTTTTAAAAATTTATTTATTATATAATTTTTTAAGAGGATGTAGGCAATTAAAAATCGAATAGAATAATATAATGATTTTATAATACAGGAAGAGTATTGCCATGAATCTGTTGAGTTTATAAACTACGATAACTTACCTTGAGTTTTCTCTGAGGTAACGCCGAATGCAAAAAGCAGCTATGTGTAATTTGTAAACCTAAACGAACATCATATTTTCAAATTTAAAAATTATCGTAGTTCACTTCGTCTGTCAAAATCGTTTCGAATAAATGGAAAAGAATTTCGAACTACATAATCATAGTTGGAAACTTATAGAATAAAATTCATTGAGATTCAGAACACCAACATCAAATTTATCATAATTGAGTACCACTCATAAGTACTAGAGTATATTCTAATAATCTAATAATAAAATTATCTAATATTCTAATAAAATTATTAATCCGCTTGGATAAAATGTGAAATAATTAACCACTTTTGTTTGGGATTCCTTGTCAATTCTCTATCTGTCGATCTTGATGATATATATCGTGGAGATTTTGAGAGTGGGATTGCGTTATAATATAGATATCAGAAAACCATCTCCTTTGAGGCATGTGGACCATTTCGGAAAGTTCCTATTGTATCAAAAAGTTGCAACAATTATGAGTTGACAATGAAAATATCTTGAAGGAGATAGCAGTGAGCCGGTGTTTTGCTACTCAAGGATTCGTCCTTGGCCTGTCACTTTAATTTCTGCCTAAGGATCCAACCAAATTAGAGGATATTACCTTCTCTCTTCCTCCCTTCCCTTCGCCTACAATCCGGTATACTCTTTCTTAAGCAGCGCTAAAAAATATGAAACAACAATAAACAATTAAATCAAATCATAATATGATTCAGCTCATCTAAACAACATTATTATTCAATTAAACTACTAATAGTAATGATTACCTATTATATGTTGTCCGTGTATGATTATGAATTGCCGCATGCTTAAATAAATTTACTTATTACGTTTTCAAAATAGCAGAATAATTATTCTGACCCTATTTTATTACAGTATTCCTGCAAACTTGTGTTGTTATCGTGGGACAGAATGTGGGTCAGGTAAAAAAAAAAAATGTATATACTTTATAATAAATAGTTTTTGTTGTTGTATTTTATATTATTTTATTGTATACTACAAGTTTACGAGGATTATTATTAAACGGGGGGGGGGGAGTTACAGCCTTAGTCAGCTGTTATTTCAATGTCAGGTGATCGAGTAGATCAACTGATCGAAGATGTATATATAGAGGTGCGGGACACAATAAAAGTCAGTCTTTTGTTAAGAAGCTATCTCCTAGCTATCTATCTCCCTTTTCTCTTTTTCAGTCTTTGAGCTTACAAACGTTTAACTTTATATATATATATAAGTTAAGTATCGGCGAAAGTCAAATGTCAAAAAAGAGAAGAAGGAATAAGATGTAACACGTGTGAACTGCTGTAAC
>NW_027110775.1:6387-23958 GCF_000696795.3 Halyomorpha halys | reverse complement strand
AAGAGGTCGATCATGGTCACCCATTTGTACCCCTTCCATGTGAATGTGTCGATTTGTAAATCTTTAAGTGTTACATCTGTGGTAGGTGTCTTCTCCTGTCTTCCTTTAGGCGGATGTGTGTCGCACTTAGTGCGTAGACAAACCTCCGCAATTCCTACAACCTCTGATATAGTCTTCCTCATTCCCCACCAAAAGTATCTCCTCTTTTATTATAAATACCTTTTAAAGACATTACAAATACATTTTTTATATTATTTTGTTTTTTATTATCGACTACAGAATTACGAAAATAACCGTTTTGAATTCATTGTTTTGAATATGAATAAATGTTTTTGATTTCAAAACTGTTTGTAGATTTACAACTGATTGTGATAGAAGGGTGTTTTATAACTCATTTCAAAGTTTATTGCATGCTCTTTTATTTAATTTCACATAACTTCAAAGAACAAGTATTCAGTATATTCAATTGTTTTCAGAATTTTGAAAACCCTAAAAGCGCCATCGTATATATTTTTAAAAAAATGTATGTTACCCCTGCGTATATCAGATAGATTCAGGCCGAATTGCATGATAGAGAAATGGTTGGTTGAGGATAATAACAGAGCTTATATTATGACTGAAAAGAAAGAACAAAGCATTGATTTTGAGAGGGGGGTGCCGAGTGAACCGCTATCCCCAATTTTGTTTGTTCTAGTGTTCGTGATTTCGATTCATCGGATGGAAAGATGAAGGCATTTAAATAAATGTAAAATGGCTGAGCAAGCTACGTTTTGCAGATAATATTGTGCTCTTTGCAAAAGAATTATTAGAAGACATTGGTCTTTATCAAAACTATCAGAAGACGAAACCTAAGACAAAAGGCGTAAAATTAGCAACCATAATTAAGCATATGTTTATTTATTTATTCTCTTTTTTCCCTATCTTTATTTTACCACCCGTTCTTTTCTCAATTTTCCTTTCCAACGTTATTATTGATGTTCACCATATGTTATTATTTTTTTCAAAATAATTGTTTTTTTGTTCTATTCATTTCTTTTGTTACTCAGTTTACTTATATTTTGCCTCTTTATAAATTATTATGGTTACATATGTTTTCTTTCTCTCAATTTTCTTTTTCTTTCCATATTTCAATTTTTAAATTATTATTAACTAATATATTCATACTTCTTTGGATTATATAACTTCATTTTATTTTATTTCCTTAATTATGTTATTTTACCTACTTTTTCAATTACCTATGTATACATTTTATTTTCCACTTCTCTCATCACTTCATTTTATTAATTCCATTCTGTAAAATTATTCACTTTTTGTCATTCTGTTTATATTTTATTTTCTATACTTATTGTTTGTTATCTTGTTCTGTTTTTAGCCCTGATGAAGGCTAGAATCTCTAGCCGAAATGTTGGCACAATTAAATAAGTTACACCAACTTATTTGTGTTTCATTTTAACCGCACCCCCAACTATCTTCTCCTCGTTTAAGCTCTATAGGTTACCTGGGTGTGAACCTGGACAGCCATCTTAAATTCTCCACCCACCTCTACCAGAAAACGAGAACTGTAAGAAGACGGTCCGACTGACTGAACCACCTCCTCACAACACCACCGCTTTCTCTGCGGCTCAAACTGCTGATCTACAAGAGCATCCTGAGGCCCACTTCTATATGGGACGCCACTCTTTACATACCTCTCCGACAGCACGCAGCGCCATCTTTTGAGATTCCAAGACAGCATGCTACGGAGCATGTCCGTACAACATCGTGGAAGAAGAGGAAACCTCCGGAACTGCATCAACTCCTCGTTCTACCCACAGTACCAGAGTTCATTGGTCGGAGGCATGTCAAGTTCTTTGACTCCCTCCACTCACTGACCAATCTACCCTTCCAAACACTAATACCAGCACTCCTCCAGTGCGTTAGCAAGACCTACATCACCGTAGCCAATGAAATCCGCATGTGACAGAGATACATATAGTTTTAGTTGTTTTTAGTTTTCGTGTGCCAGTAAAACGAGGTGTGCCCCAACACCTCACAAAACTCAGAAATTAACCACCAGCATTTTCAATATATAAAATCAGTCATTCCTTAGACTGGAACTCAGCTCTAGTAAAACGAACTAGCCCAGATATACAGTATATTTTATATTCTACTTGTTTTATTGTATTTTGTTGATGTTATAAATTAATTTTAGAGGCTTGAAAAAAAAAAATATCAGTAGTCACCCTTATTCACGGACGGTTGGTCGCCATTTTTTCAACCAAGTTTGTGGAGCTGGCTTTTTTTGGATTTTTTTCACCGCTCAGCTGATAGTCACTGATCAAACAATGTTGAGGAGTATTTCGTGAATGAAAAACGGACCTCTTCCCAAGATTTAAATGTTCGCTGGTTCCGGTTAAAGTAAAACAGAGGACATGAAATAAATATCACAAAAAAAAAAAATGGAGAAAATGAAATAATAACCTTCCAAGTGATACACAATTTAATAAAATTACAATAAAAACAAATGAAATAAAAAAAAAAAACGAATTGTTATGTTGTTACAAAAAATAAAAGAATGAAGTTTGAATTAAAAAAAAAAATTGGCTATATATGTCCAAAAAAAAAAAGGTTTCTTTACACAAAAATAAATAAGTTAATTTTACACGAATTGAGTTGGTTTGAAAATAAAAAAAATAAGGAAGCTTGATGAAGAAAAAAAATATATAGTCACTCACAGATGGCTGGGAGTCGATATGTGCTTATCGAGTATACCTCTAAGTATAATACTATATCTCATCCGAAATGGTGCCTTTCGATAAGCTGATGATAAGCGAGAGTCAATGGAAAAATGGTGCTCAAAACGTAAGTAGACTTCAGAGTGGAGAGGCGGTGAGAAAAAGCTCAAAAGAATCAGCCAGCTTCAAACACAACTTGGCTCAACAAGCAACGGCGCCGGAGCGTCAGTGAATCATTGACTGCCACCCGGTCGGTGAAAAAAAAAACAAAAAAACTGCCAGCTTCAACACAAACTTGGCTGAAAAGTGGAGAATTGGAAAAATTTGGATATACATGAGTTACGGTCTGAGTCAGCTGTTACTTCGATGTCAGTTGACTGAGAAGATCAGCTGATGGAATGTATATAAAGAGATGTACTGAACCCAATAAAGGCTGCTGTACTGCTGTAAAATCCAAGCGTGTTAGATCCTATTCCTTATTGGTTTTAAATAAGAATTTTTATCGTTGTTTTCTCAGCTTCCAATTTACTTTTCTTCTTCTCTAATTTCTTTTTTTTTTTTTAATAGCTGCCAACGGTATCGTCCGACAAGCGGCCTTTAACCTGGAAGCTTTTAATCGAAATGGGGTCTGGACCCCATGGTGGTGACTCCTCCACCCCCGGAGCTTGCCCCACAACCGGAAGTTTCTCTAGCGGGAGCCCACGTCAATTTCACATCAATACATTCCTCCGTGAAGAGGAGTATACTAAATAAGATTCTGGTGGACGAAGAGACCCCTTGGAGAGTTATTAAGGAAAGATTAAAGAAGGCGTTCGGAGGAGGAAGGTGGGCCCCAGAAGAGGACATATTTGTGATTATCAGGGAGACGAAAAAACTAACAGTCAAGTGGGCAATATGCCGCGGAACTCTTGGCTCCCTTTAACAGAATTTAAGATAAACTTAGCGAGATGATGGAAACAATCTAGGTACAGTGTCGAATGCAATTCCTATCCATGGTACCAGAGATTCAGTTGGTAGAAGAGCTGAACAAAAAGGAAGGATTTCCAGGAGAGCACTCGTTTGAGGAAATTGCTCAAAATCTCATTGAAACAAGCGCTAGAGAGATAAAGGCTCCAATGGAAATAGAAGATCCAAGGTGGGCCCGGTTAGAATATCAACGGCCGAGATACATCCCCTTGGAGAAGGAGAGAACACGGAGAAGGTAAAAGAGAGAGAGCTAGTAACCAAGAAAAGAAGAAGGTTAGCTAAACCTAGAAAAAATTGTCGGCGGGAGGACCGTAAGTGTAATGGTTGTGGAAAGATTGCGCATTTAGTGGCTGATTGCCTGCGTTCGAGAGGCTTCAAATGCGGAAATGAGAGACACATAGCTAAACAGTGTCCATACATGTACCGAAGAAGAGATGTGGGCCGGGGTGACCCAATGGAGATCGACTCCCAACAGATAAGGAGAAGCTACCAGAGATTTAGTCAATCATCAGGTGAATCCTTGAAAGCACCGGGAACGTCTGAGACCGATGAAGAAGCTGAAGAGCCACGGAACCGAGTAAGTCAAGGGAACAGAGTGGAAACAGAAGGATGGAAGCAAGGGAACAGAGGTGAATGGAGGCGAGGAACTGAAGAGAGAAAGACGCGAGATATCTGAAGGGGATGTCGGCAGCTGTCAACGGTTAGTCCCCTTCTGTGACGCGTCAGAATTGGGTTACGCTGCCGCCATTTATTTGCACTAAACATATTCCACTGGGCAAATCGCCGTTAGTTTGCTTATGGCTAAATTAAGGGTAGTGCCATTAAAGAAAGTCTCACTACCGAGATTGGAGTTGTGCAGTACTCACCTTTTGGCAAAAGGTCACCGAGATCCAAGAAACTATTTTTCCGTCACAAGGCCTTGGTGTCACCCGCGTCGCCAGTCTTAAAACTCCGTCAGGTATCTTTAACCACCCGATTGTGCCCAATACCTACTCAATAATGCCGGTTCCGTGCCTTGGGGAAATTCCGCGAACCACATGATTCAATTTCAATTATTCAGTTGTGTACTACTGTGTATCTTTTCTGTTTGAGTGTAGGAAACTGAATTGGTGGGAAATTCCTTAAGGGAGAGCCCTCGGGAGGCGCAGTCAGCGGGATTCTCTTTACCTTCAATGTGGCTCCATTGTGACGGAGGAATAGTTTCTTGGATCTCGGCGACGCGATTGGCGACATGTTTTTTCCAACGGTGTGGTTCGCGAATCTACGCTAAAGCAAACGGCGGAGTTGGAGAAAGCAACCAGGTCTTCAAATGGTTAGAAAAATATGCCGAGGATTTTAGCGGTAACCTTTGCCAAAAAGGTGAGCACCGCACAACTCCAATCTCGGTATTGAGACTTTCTTTAATGCGCTACCCTTGATTTAGCCATAAGCAAACTAACGGCGATTTCCCCAGTGGAAGATGTTTAGTGCAAATAGATGGCGGCAGCGTAACCCAATTCTGACGCGTCCCAGAAGGGGACCAACCGTTGACAGCTGCGTGACTCTTGGTAATACGGGAAACGGCGCGGAATTGAAATCCTCGAGATAGCCTCAAGGTCCTATTGAAAAGAGATCTAATCTTGGGAAATATCAGCAGGAGCCGGTTCATCCCAATCGGAGTGACCTACCCATAAGCGTTGAACTAGTAGTTTGGCGGTAAAGATTACAGGGACTAACCATCCAGTTGGTGAGTTTGGAGAAAATGAGTCGCTTAGTGGCGGGAAGTTTGTCGGATGATACTCGGTAAGAAAAGCTGTCGGTGTCGGCTGTCCACACTAGACCCAAAATTTTAATAGGAGATTCCTCTAGATCGGAGAACTAAAACGAATGTGTTCCCAACCGGCAGTGCTCGGATGGTAAATCAGCGAGTTTAGGATGATTGGCGGCCCATTCCGCAATTGCAACCCCCCGGAGCGCAACAAGTTGATAGCCAATTATAGCTATCCCACAACTGAATGGTCTCCGACAATGATGATGAATCGGTGATAATGTCCTTCCCATTGGAGGATTGGACAGAGGCGTTAAAGACCACTCCGATTTTCGAAGGCAGATCGCCAGGGCGATGTACTGGATGGTGAGGAAGATAATAAGTTAAAGGCGCATTGCCCGATTCCGGGACTATAGACATATGGTCTTTTTTTTTTTTAAAAGTACTTTTTTTATTTATTTATAAATATTACAATCTGCCTCACAGTTGTGGGCAATAGGTAATAGTGATGAATGATCTCATACATACTAAAATTAAATAAATGAATGGAAAAAAAAAACTCTCTTAAAATATATACAAACAGAAGAATAAACAAAATTAACATAATCAAACTATGTGTATGAAAAATAAATAAAATAACATAATGATAAAACAATATAGTCTTTAGTCACATTTTTACTCTAATATACAATATTTACACAATCGACCTGAAGATCCCTGATCCCGCTCTATTCCCCGAGTGTGAGGGGTAGAGCAGAGCTCAAAAGATCCGAGCGCATCCCACGGCGAGAGGCGCAGTGACGCGGCGAGATCACTGGTAGTGAGTCAGAGGAGGCTGAGCAAGTGCGCTAAAGCCGCAAACACTCAACTTGAGTGGAGAATCTGACTATTGCCAGAACTCCAATTGTCCATTTTTATTTGAAGAAGTCTCTTGGCCACTGTCGTTTCAACCTTCTAGATAGGCTGTAGGGATGGGTGGAACTAGATAAGGTTTGAACCAAAGGATTAGGATGGTTGGAGAGGTTTATATGGAATTTTGAGAATTTGGTTGGTATGAGGTCAAGGACAAAAGGAATATGTAGGTCATGGTGTAGTGTTCTGTTGGAAAAGTCCGTAGGTCCAGATAGGTCGGAGTATAGTCTTATAAATAAGTAGTTTGTTTTCTAGTGAGAGATGAGAGGTCCGGCTGAGCAGTCGGTATAGTTGGCTGAATCGTTTGTTGAGTTCTTGAATTTTAAGTCTAGCATGTTGGTTCCAGGTGAGTCTTTTGTACAAAATGAATCCGAAGTATCGCACTATGTCGGATCTGGGTAGAGGAATATTATTAAGAGTAGCAGGTGGACAGAAGCTGCGGCGGAGAGTGAAAGTCACATGGGTGCATTTCGATTCATTGACTTTTATCCGCCATTGGTTGGACCATTGCTCAATCCGGGTGAGGTGTGTTTGGAGATTGTATGAGGCTGTTACAGGATCGGGATGGGAGGATAGGATAGCTGTATCATCGGTAAATGTTGCCAGGAACGTGTCTGGAGTGATGGGAATTTCAGCAGTGAAGAGGATGTAGAGGACAGGACCCAGGACACTGCCTTGGGGAACTCCTGCTTCGATGGGGTAGATATTTGAGTACCCAGAACCACTGCGAACTCGAGAGGAACGATCTGAGAGGTAGGAGGGTAAGGTATAAGGTTTGGGGTAATATGGATTTGAGCTTGAAAAGCAATCCGGCATGACATACCCGGTCAATAGCTTGCGCTATGTCCAGAAAGGCACCCGAGTAGTATGGTTTCTTTTCAAGAGCTGAACAGGCGTTGACTATAAGACTCTGAGGCCTTGTTGAACTGTGGAGTGCCTAGGGCGGAATCCAAATTGATGTGCGGGAAAACTCTGTGATTCAACTATGAATAGGATACGTTTAAGGAGGATTTTTCAAAAATTGTTGAGAGGATTGGAAAAAGGCTGATGGTCTATAGGAAGCAGGATTATTAGGAGGTTTTCCTGGTTTTGGAAAGAGTATTATAATGGAATGTTTCCAAAGGATAGGAAAGTGGGTTGTTCTTAGGATACAATTATAGAGATATGTAAGGAATATTATAGCTTTGGGAGGAAGTTGGCGAAGGATTTGAGGAGTTAGAAGATCATACCCTGGAGATTTACGAAGAGTTAGCATCCTCAGTTGATATTTGACCTCAGAGCGGGTGACTGCTTTAGGAGGTAAGGAAAGTGGGATTAGTGACGATTGGTATTCTTCAATTGTTTGTGTTAGGTCAGTATGAAGTTCATGATGAGGAGTGAATGTGTGAGAAAGGTGAATGGCTAGTTCTTCGGCTTTATCTTTGTCGGATGCTGCCCATGTGCTATCATTTTGTCGAATGGGGTTGGAAATATGTTTGGATTTTAGGATTCTTTTGGTAATGTTCCAGAGGGAATTGTCGTGAGTAGAAAGGGAAGAGAGGTAGGAATTGAAGGACTCGGATCGATGGTTGGACAATTTTCTCGTAACTAGTTTACAGTAGTGGTTATAGGTGCGACGATCTGGGCCCTGTTTCATAATGAAAGCTAATAGTATTAGTTAATAGTACAAGTGTAGAAACTAGTGTGGGAATAATACTAAAACTTTATTTTTTTCATGATGGGGATGACTATTAGTGATATTACAAAAATTAAAAAATACTAAAGTACAAGCAACTATTGTACAAGTCTGTGTAATTGAATTAAGATAAATCTACAAGACTAATAGTATTAGTTTTTGAAACTAACACCATTAGCATTCCAAATGTGAATAGAAAGAGACTTAAATGGTGCCATTTAAGGGTTTCTTGGCGGAGGAATAAGATTGGATACTAGATTAGTAAGTAAGGAGATGAGTGAGGTGATAAGGGATCTAAATTCAGATAGGTAAGAGGTGAGGAGGTTTGTGAGATCTGTCGCGTTAGGAAGAGAGGGGATACAAGGTATCTGATGATTAGGCTTTTGGGATGTGGATGAGGTTTGAGGAACAGAGGCATGAGAATGTTGGATTGAGGTTGAGGATAACTGGGGTGTAGGTGGCGATTGTGGCAGGGCCTGAGTTGTCTGTTCTGATTCTCCAGTCATTTGAGCGAAGGACACTCCTGGTTATACAATTCTCGAGGGTCTCTTGGGTGGTATGGTTGCATCTTCTTGTCTATGACCTGCCTGTTTTCTGGATGCTAGATTTTTATACGTCTCGCACCCCTTGTAGTTGGCCGGATGCCCTTCTTTATGGCATAGTGATATATGGCCTATGTCCAAATATTCATGCATAAAAGCGGTGTAGACTTCGTGCAGGATGGGGTCACGGTGAAGGCGGGCTTCCAAGCGGTGAAACGGTTTGACGGCCCGAAAATAAGGTTCCCCTAGGTCAAGAGATTTGAGGGGCAATGGAGTGACGTAGCGGCCGCTGGGGGCGCGAGAGATTAAGGATCTGAATGGATCCTCACAAATGTGTTTTTCGGATGAGAACCGGGGAGTAGTGGCAGTGACTTCCCAGAACCGTTGCAGGTTTCGGTTCAATTGCAAGTAAAGAGCTTTGAAAACTGTCAACTCTCGACGCCCGGGGTTGGTGGCGGTCACGAGCGGCGACACTTTAGCTTGATTAGACACCATGGTAACCGGCGGACGACGGCATTTAATCAATAGCAATAGGTTTTTCCTTCATTATCCTTTACCTCGGCAGACCACGTGATGTGACGCCTATGCGCGGGAGGATGACAGCTCCCTATAAACCACCATGCAAACACGATGCCTATGGCCATGGGGCTACCCTTGGAAGAGGAGCCTATTTCTTGAATTATGCGCGGCAGGATGTCGACTCCGAAAAGCAGTTCCACCGGCGCGGGTTTAAAAAATGATGGATCGGCGAGTGGTAATTCCTGAATATGCGGCAAAAGTAATAAATAATAAGGATTATCAATGGAGGTGGTGATATAACCGGTGTTCCGGGCTAACCTGCAGCAACCGAAAGGTTGAATCGAAAAGGCTGCCATGTATAAGATTAGTAGCAACTCAGGTGGCCAACAGCCAAATCTCACCTCCTCCAGCGCTCTCGGTGGCAAGAGAAGTAACCCAGACTAATGTGAGATAGCCATCTTGTCTCAGCCAGAGAAGCGTCCATCTTTTTCTTTTGTTATCTCATCATTAATATCTACATGAGTGAGTAGATTTACTTGAGTGGTTCCCAGCCAGCAGAGGGGAGGAAGGTGTAGAAATGCGGAGGGAAGAAAGAACCATGGAGTAAGTCCATCTAGCAATAGTTAAGATCCACATCATCATCAACCACCTCAATGTTGGATCTACAATTTCCATAGCCCAGTCATACAAAATTCTACTAACAATCTAATCATAATATTTTCTTTCGGTCATCCCCTACACCTCTTGTAACATAAAACAATAGAATTTTATTACATTTAATCATGTTTCATTTTTCAATTATATAAGTGTGTCTTCGAATGCGGTTGAAGGCATGCTTCATACAACCGGGGCAAGCCACGTTGGAAGATCCCCGAACACACAAATCCCCGACGTGCGCAGTGGAAATGGGTAACCCAAGATTATCGATGGGTCTTTTGGTAATGAAGTAATACCAGTCTTAGAGTATTGCTCGTGCCGTGAACAACTCGGTTATATCTCTTCCTCTCTTCATATAGTTCTAGCGAAAAGTTCAGAGAAAATCGATATAGATTCGCAATTAACATTAGGCTAAACCTGGTGAAATATTGTGGGCCTAGACACTCTAATTTTTCCAGAGAAAATAGTAATAAAATAGTGAATATTGAAGATATTGGCTGCTGAGTACAGGTAGACTGGAGTGGGGATTTGTTTCGCCGAGCGCTTTATCCGTAAGTGCTACGTAAACAAACTAACTGTTGCCTTGTTATTATTATTATTTACCTCTTCTATTCCTTTAAACTTCATTCATTTTTTTTATCAAGATAGTGATTTGTAAAAGTTGCAATAAGACAATTGCGGAAGAAGAAAAATCGAAAATTTCATGCACCAATTGTCAAAATATATACGATATTAAATGCTTGAAAGTTGAAAGCTCAGACACAGATATTATTAAAAAATGGACTTGTGTGGAATGTGAATTAGGGTCCAGCACCTTAAAAGGCAATGAACCCAGCTCAATGGTTATTCTCTTAAAGGGCCTAATCGAAGAGGTTAAGGGAATTAAGGCTAGGCTTCAGGGCATTAAAGAGCTGAAAGATATAAAAGACTCTCTTCAAAAGCAGGCGGAGCTATCCTTTGAAAACATGAAAAGACTTCCTGGAGCAGCAGAAAAATAAAGTGGAGGAATTATCCGTCGAAAACAAAAACCTCAAAGTTAAAATTAACGGACCTAGAGGGTAGACTTAATCAGGCGGAGCAAAATAACCAAAAAAACACTTTAGAGATTAGAGGCATCCCTGAGAAGCAGGGAGAGACCGTGATAGGAACGATTCTCAGCATTGGTGCAGGCCTGGGCGTGAAACTGTGTCCGGACGATCTGGACCACGCGGTACGGCTCAAATCCAAACCGGAAGAGGGCTCGGGCCCCATTATAATGAGATTCGTCCGTCAAACATCAAGAGATGAGCTGGTTCAGCAAAGAACAGCTAAGAGGGATTTCTCCAATCGTCACTTAGGTTGGGATGAAAACGACGCGCACCAGGTTATGTGAGCGAAGCAATGACGCCCGCCTACAAGCACCTCTACTGGTTAGCCAGGCAGAAGCAGAAAGTGGCGAAAATCAAGTACGTCTGGTTCAGTGGCAAGACCAGCGACTTAGACGTCTTCAGTTGAATTCGGTCTCCAAGTCACCACAATATTGTTTTAATTTTATTTTTTTGTATAGAAGATATTTTATTTAAATTTATTTTAATTTTTTCAACATTTCAATAATAGCACGTATAGAATTTTCTCCATCTATATCTCGTCTTTTTTAAATTTTTTATAACTCGATCTTTATTGTCTATTTTTTGTTCAAATTTCGATAACTCAAGTGAAAAAATCACTTCAGTTTCTTATTTTTGTTACATTCTATATAATCGTAAATGTATATGAAATGCACATCCCTTATTGCCCACTTCGATGAATTTAAACAGAACTTCTGAGGTAATTTTTACCACATAATAGCAGCATCCGAAACCCGGCTTAAACCCTTTATTCCTTCCTCTCAAGTATCTATTCCCAATTACACTTTCTTTCGCCACGATAGCTCTGATCGCACTGGAGCAGGCGTTGGGTTGTACGTTCATGTTAGTCTCAAGGTCAAAATCCTGCTTCGCTCCCCTTCTCCTATCATCATATTTCATTTTTCTTCATGCAGAATATATATTTGTTAAAATTTTAAGCATATCCTCTCCCCTTTTATTTGCTATCGTTTTTCGACCTCCCCGAGTTCCACTCGATCACACCTTCCAATCATCCACCTGTCCAATTCGTTTCCACTTATTCCAATGTTATCATCACTGGTGATTTTAACATTAACTTGCTCTCTCAATCCATTGATAAATCCTTTCTTATTGACGTAATATTTTCCCGCAATCTTTACCTCGTTCCTTATTCTCCTACTCATCAAACACAATCCTCGGACACCTTGTTAGACCTTTTTATCTGTGACTCTCCTCTAAAAATCCTTTCCTCTTCCCTGCACCCCGTTCCCTTCCTCTCATGTCACGATCTGATCCAAATATCGTACGACCTACCAGTCAAATGTTTTACTCCTAAAATCATATCATACCGTAATCTGGACCTCCTTTCCTATGAATTCCTTCAACCTGACCTTGATTCCGTCCACTGCGACATTATACACTCTTATAATTCCATTGACCCTATGGTCTCCATCCTCACTTCATATCTGCAATCTATATTAGACATCCAAGATCCTCTCAAAACCCAACATCACCTTGGGCTACGCCGGAAACAAAGGAAAAGATAAAACAAAGAGAAGCTGCTAGACACAAATTTCGTCGGAACGCCTGCCTGTAGATTATACACATTTTAAGCTACTCCACAATGCAACCCAATTAGCAGTTCGGCGTGCTAAATCCCTTTACATTCATCACGCACTCTCCAATGCTCCAATATTCTCAGCTCTCTTCCAATAACACCTGACAATCTCAACATCCATTTCACATGCCATGCTACTGACCCATCAATATTTTCTGTTTATAAACAACACCATTTCCGAAAGAATAACAATTGAAAGTTTCAAAAATGATTTATATATTTTCTATATTTTATGTCTTTGATTTTCGTTTATAATTGGAAATATGTACACTAGCATAAATTATATATTTTCATTTATTATTTTTTAGTTTAATTGTGTTTGATTTTTTATCATTTTTTTTCTTTTTATTTACTCTCAGATGTTATTTTATGTTTTATGATATGACAAGAGGTTTTATTTTATTTGTTTTTTCATTCTTATGTATATTCGGTTAATTATTGTTGTTTCTTTGCATATTTTTAAATTCATTGTATTATTTTATTTTATGACATCTTGTAAGTTGATCTCTATTTTGTAATTTACTCTAAGGCTCTAAAGCCTAATTTTGATGCCTGTAAATTATTCTAGGGATTAATTCCAGAATAAATAAGAAGAGTAATATTATTATCCGGTTTTTCTCGCTATTGCGGGTTGCGTGTCTGAGGGGGGGGGGACTAGAAGTCCAACCACCTTCATATTTTGTTTATTTATTTATTTTCTTTTTTCAAATATTTAAAACCTTTCGCAGGCTGTGTCTTAGAGAACCGACAGTTGAGCCTCTCTAAGTACATCAATAGGCACTCCCAAACCATTCACTCCTGCCATTGTGGATTTTGGTTTCCAGACCATTGGTTGATATAATGATTGGAGTTGTGGTAACCCCTTCCAAGTGATAAAGTTTCTTCAATTCAATCGCCAATTCCTTATATTTACTTAGTTTTTCAACCACAGTAGAGCTTATATTATTATCGTTTGGGATTCCGCCATCAGTATGTTCCGCTTTCTTTTTTCTTAGATCAATGAGTATAACTGGTTAATTAAGGCGTCCTGTATGGTCCGTAATTATTGATTCATCCCAATAGAGCTTGAGAGGACCTTTTTGGAGGAGTCTATTTAGGTCGTACTAGTAGTATGGGCTCTTATCTTCAATTAAGTTGTACTTTATCTCCAGTGCTTGATGCAAAATTTTGGCCACATTGTTGTGTCTCTGTAAATAGTCAGTACCAGCCAACACTCCACATCCACCCGCGATATGTTGGATTGATCCCAGCGCTACTGAGCATAATCGACAATTATACGGTGCCGTTGCGTCTTTTAGCACATGCTTCCTATATGATCTGGTGGCGATAACCTGATCTTGAATTGCAACTACGAATCCCTCTGTCTCGGAGAATAGCCTTTCAGCTTTTAGCTGTTCAACTGATCTTTCTTTGTCTATGAAGGCTTCGTTCAGTTGGCAATAGAATCTCCCATGCAGCGACTTGCTTTTCCATTCCGCCAGTCGTTCTTTTTCTGAAACAATGTTCGGTTCATCCGCTTTGCTCAAGTTCAGTGCAGTCAGACCATAATCCATTCTAACGATTGCCTGATAAACACTAGTGGTTTTTGAATGGAAATATTGATGTAGTTTTTGCTTGCGGCACGCTTCTTCAATATTTATTATTATTATTATTATTATTATTGTTATTTCCCCCCGAAGAACCTAACACGGGTAATAGCGGCTGAGGCATGGTGGCCGTCGGTGGATAAGGGTGATCCGTAGAACGGCGGCGATGATATGGCGAGCGATCCTGGTGGTACCCCTGATATGGCTACCCCCTTTCGAGGTGCGGCGAGCATTGATATCAATGGTAGTCGGCGTACGTTGATACTGGGTGCAAAGGGTTACCGGCCAAGCGGCGGTGGCATGGCGTCAAATATTAGACTCAGTGGAGCTGAGGCCTGGCAAACGGTGAGCAATGGTACTATCTTCAGGTGAACTAAGAACCATATCGGTGGGCGGAGTATAAAAGCGCACGATCCCTGTGCATCTTGGTAAATCTAAGGCGCCGAGAAAAAGTCAGGCTCAGAAGTCGGCGAAGCGCGCGACCATTGGGCGGCGGAGCGGCGGCATTGTACAGAATAATGCTGTGGTTTAGGAGGTTGGCGATCAGGGGACCCGGATTGCGGAGACCTGCGCGGTGAGTTAATCGGGAATTCTCGGCGTGATTGCGAAGCGGCGATACCCCGATGAAGCAGGAGTGACATCGTTGATTGGATTGACTGTAGTCTGCCAAATGGGTCCCCAGACAATTTTGACACAACCGAGCACGGCGAATGAATTCAACCCTTTCCTGGCCAAGGAAGTCCTTAAAATCCCGGCAATGGTAAATTTTATGCGCCTCCTGATAATAGGGGCATCGAAGTGCGGTGGCGAAAGCTCGGGCGAAGCGATTAAACGGGGGCGGCAACTGAGATATTTAGGAGACGGCGATCGTTTTCGTAAAAAGGACTTCCGGCGAACAGTGGGGGGGGGGACGAGCCGGTGGCGGTGACTGTGGTGGTCTTAAGGCGACTAACAGACTCGCGAGCGTGGGAAACTCTTCAGGGTGTTGTAACTTAAACTCCCTCTGGGTCGCGAGGTCCAGTCCGTGAATTGCCATAAGAAATGTCATATAATCTCCGTGGTCAGGAATATAGATATTTCAAAGTTGCTTCCCGAGTTCGGAGTGAACTTTAAGAAACCTTTCCAGCACCTCTGGTGACGGGCGATCTAAGGGCATGAAGTTGACCAGTTCGGTGACAATATGAGCGGCGAACATGGCCATGTTATAACAATCGGAGAGGGAAGACCACGCGATTTCATAGTTGGCGTCGATGTGGTTTAAATGACCGATAACTGATAAAGCCTCCCCTGTTAGACAACTTTTGAGATAGGCCATATTTATTCCGTCACTAATTGTACTTTTATGGTGAATTATCGGAAGATAAGTGGATTTAAAGACTTGAAACTGAGCGATATCACAGTTGAATTTAGGCAAATTGAGAGGAGGTAAAGTGAATTCTGAACTGCCAACGACGTCGGCACCCGAGTCCCGACGCGGCACTTGGGTCTCTAGTTCAATCGCGTCTAGCTGCATTTGAACAATTTTTTTCTTCTAATTCGGCGGGCACCGGACACTTCATTACTAACACATTCGCGGCGCGCATTTCCTGAACTAGTTGATTAAGACGCTGAACAAAACCCTTGATAGTGTAACGTCATCCTGCTCCAACGGGCCCTTACAGTGTTCGGCGAACATATTAAAGTGATCAATCAATTTTTTCAAAATGGCCCTATGTGCATTTTCACTGGCCAAGGGATTCCGTCGGTTGGCCATTGTGATAGATTGAAGGTATACGATAAAAATAATAGTAATCTGAATGCTAAATAGCCCGTTACTATAATATAAAGCACCTGAAATAGAAATATACAATAAAAATAATTAAGGAAATAATGATGATAATAGTTGAGAGAGCTTAGACTGAATGATGCAGAATGTGAATAAGATGAAATCAATAATTTCAACAGCAACACAATTTTAAACAATCATACATTTAAGATTCCAACAAATGAATTTATTTGCCAAATAAATAATCATAAGCGAATCATATGTGATTATAAGAGAACTCGGTTATTTCAACAATATAACCACCTTTTGAATAATTATTATTTAAGAAATATTATGGCAGTATCCAATGTAGATAAACTAAATCACTATTAAAAATGTCAATTTGTAACACATAATTTTAATTTTAAATTAAGCTGAATATGTTTTTGATATAAGTTATTAGTTTTTTTTGTAAAAAAAAAACCTTTACCTTTTAACAGTTTATATATTAACTTTTTGATTGATAAATTTATTTATTGATTGATATTACAATCTGCCACACAGTTGTGGGCAATAGGTAATACTGATGAATGATCTCATACATACTAAAATTAAAAAATAAAATTAAAAAAAAAAAAAAAAAAACTCTCTGAAAATATATACAAACAAAAGAATAAACAAGATAAACATAATCAAACTATCTGTATGAAAAATAAATAAATATAATAGCATAATGATAAAATAATATATACAATATTTACACAATCGACCTGAGGATCCCTGAGCCCACTCTATCCCCCACGTGTGAGGGGTAGAGCAGAGCTCAAAAGATCCCAGCGCATCTCTCTCGCCGCATCACTGGTAATGAGCCAGTGGAGGCTGAGCAAGTGCGCTAAAGCCGCAAACACTCAACTTGAGTGGAGAATCTGACCATTGCCAGAATTCCTATTGTCCATTTTTATTTTAATAAGTCTCTTGGCCACTGCCGTTTCAACCTTCTAGGTGGGCTGTAGGGATGGGTAGAACTAGATAAGGTTTGAGTAGATAAGTTTATTAGGTCCGTCTCAATTTCGAGGTAAATTAGTGAAGGTCAAAAGATTACTACGTATTAGAGTGATATCGGCTTGTTCAAAAGGATCATCCTGTAATTATAAACTGGAGGGAGATCGATCAGCATCTCGATGGCAACTTCCTCACCTCCGCTGCACACTAACCTTTATAAGCCTAATTATTATTCTCATCAGACTGCCGGGCTTTCGGTTGAGCTAAGCTTTGATGCTTAGTTTTAATACATTTCAAGTTTATTTATTAATTTTTTTTATCACCTTATAAAGACTCTGCTCGCTATGAATAATAAGGTAGTTGATGGTGAATCGAGAATAAAATTTGGCTATTTGACCCAATGAATAAATGACAAGACTAGAATTAAGACTCAGTCACCGAATAGTAATATGATGTACAAACAAATAGATGTAAGTATTTAGTAATAGAAGTTAATCTTATTTTGAAATATCGAGGACTGGGTCTGATCCGCTGTCAATGGGAAGCTCCACTACAGCATTGGTCCATTGCCCAGCGACTGTCGAATGTTCCGGATGCCCTATTCCAGTCTATATTCAGTTATGAAACCGAAATCGCGGCATGTGGTGATAGACTTGGGGTGGATAGGGGCAACCAAAGTGTGAGAGCTCTACGACATTCGTTACGTGAGAAGGCTTTCGAAGAATGGGCCAGTTGCAGATGGCAGGGTATCAGTGTTCGCCATTTCAAAGAGACCCCGAAAGCAAGATATGTATGTGACAAGCA
>NW_027110775.1:2790-4454 GCF_000696795.3 Halyomorpha halys | reverse complement strand
AAGCGTGTGGAATATGAAGAACAGGCCCCGATGCCGAATTTGATCTAAGTAGAAACTGAATCAATAAAGAAAGCCATAAAATCTACCTCTTAAGATACTTCGCCGGGGCCGGATGGTGTTTTAATCCGCACGATAAAGTTCTTTAATATAGCCCATATAATTAAGATAATTACGGAGATAATGCTGAAGGTGGCCTATGTACCAGAACCGCTTAGGCGGGGGCGCACGATTTTGATATATAAAGGCAAAGGAGATGCAAATAATATATCATCCTGGAGGCCGATTGCAATATATTCGATCGTGCGCCGAATTATTGAAAAGGTGCTTGACTATGAACTTAGAAAATAGGTCACCTTACACAGAAATCAAAGGGGTTTTATAAAAGGCCTTCCGGGACCGCAAGTCAACGCGAGAATTATCGATGCGATTTTGAAAGATGCAAGCAGTAAGAAAAGTAATTGCGCGATGGTATTTCTCGACGTTGTTGGTGCTTTTGGCAATGTTGACCATGATCATATTGTGAGCTCACTGAAGGCGAGGGGTGTATCGCCGGATCTTAGAAATGTGATTTCAGCTCTCCTTACAACAAACAACATCAAAATCAATGTATGTGCCCACTCAACAAGCCAAATCAGAGTAAAGCGTGGAGTACCTCAAGGCGGCCCCTTGTCGCCTTTGCTATTCAACCTGGCTATAGACCATCTATACCGCGACCTGTGTGAGCAAAGCTTCGTAAGTAAATATGGATATAAGCTCAATAGTGACCAAGGTTGTGTGGTCCTAACAGGGTTCGCGGATGACCAGGCGGATTCAGCGTGCGACAGGGTTGCTGCGGAAAGAGTTATTGATAGCGTACAGAGGACGCTCAAAGAAATCGGTTTGGCATTGAATCCTCAAAACAGTGTGGGGATCGTCATAAATAAAGGAGGACTGGAATCGACGAAGCGCTCCTTCGAGAACGGAGATAGCATTCTAACAATGAAAGAAGGCGACACTATAAAATATTTAGGATGCACATTCTCGGGAGAGCTACAGTTCAACGATGATTCGGTGACAAAGTTGAATAAGAATCTGGATAAGCTCGTCACCTCGTGCAGCCCGAGCAGAAGGTCAACATTGTCAACCAATATGTGTTCCCGGGTCTTACATACCCTTTCCAAACTGCTCCCCTCACAAAGCTACGACTTGAAATCCTGGATGGCATCGACACAATGATTCGCAGAAGTGTTAAAGCCATTATAGGGCTCCCTGCGAACACCTCCACGGCGATGTTGTATGCTCCGAGGAGGTACAGAGGTCTAGGCTTGATCCGCTGCCAATGGGAGGCTCCCCTTCAACACTGGTCCATTGCTCAGCGGCTGTCAAATGTACCCGATGCTCTGTTCCAGTCCACTTTCGATTGTTCAGCCGAGATTGCTGAATGTGCGGATAGATTGGGAGTTGATCAGGGGCATCGGAGTGTGAAAGGTCTACGACAGTCGCTACGTGAAAATGCGTTCGAGGAATGGCCTAATTGCAGGTGGAAGGGCATCGGAGTAAGCCATTTCAAAGAGACCCCGAGAGCAAATCAGTTTATATACGATAAACAAATACTTACGGGCTCTGAATGGTCCAATGCCCTGAAATTAAATATAAATTATGCACCCCTACGTGGAGTCCCAGGT
>NW_027110775.1:1145-1535 GCF_000696795.3 Halyomorpha halys | reverse complement strand
GATAAAAATTTAAAAAAAGCATAAAAATAGTTTTCCGATATATTAAATTGATAAATTCACGATCCTTTCGATATTTTGCATTATCGATATCGAAGATTAGAAACGATATTTCTATATTTTATTTTATAGAAATATCGATGTTTTATGAAAAGCTGATAAATGTTTTATCGATATTTTATTTAAATATCTTATCTATTTCGATATTCAAAATTTTTTATAATATTGATATAGATGATTATAAAAAGTATTGCTTTATAGTTTTCCATCAAAATATTGATATTTTATAAAAGAAAACTAAAACATTTTATAAAAAGCTAAAAAATGTTTTTTCGATATTTTATTATGATAATTTCTGATTTATTTCGATATTCAACATTGTTGACAATATCG
>NW_027110775.1:0-1095 GCF_000696795.3 Halyomorpha halys | reverse complement strand
GAAATAAGGTAGATAGGGAAAAGAAGGAAATCTACGATAAATGTATCCCTTTCCTCAAGGAGAAGTTCCGTGAGGGCTTCGGAGAACGAGACTTCAAAGTGAGAGGCCTCTGGTTCGTAGTCCGTGAAACGATTCCCAGCACAACTAGGAGCTTCATGGAGGAGTCACACCATATAAATAAAACAAATATTGATAATATACACTCCAATGTAATATAACTCGTATATTTCGTAGAAAATATTCGTGGCAATGATATTCCGATATTATTTGATCCTAATTTTGATATTTTGTTAAAGAAAATATTAAACCTATTAAAGCTTAAAAATAGTATTTCGATATTTGACATTTTTATTATTATTTATTTCTAACATTAGCAACAATATTCCGATATTATTTAACGACAAATTTAAAATGAAATATCGATATTTTGTTTCAATAATTTAATATCCATTACCATATTTGGTAATATCGATATGGAATATTATAAACAATATCCCGATATAATTTTATCGAAATATTGATATTTTGTTTAAAAAGACTAAAAAATTATAAAACAAAATATTGATATATTATATCGATATTCGACATTCTTATTAATATAAATATCGGAGATTATAAACTATATTTCGATATTGTGTTTAATAGAAATATCGACATTTTATATTATATAAAATAAGGTATTTTGATATTTCATTTTGATAATTTCATATTTATTTCGGTATTTAACATTGTTGTTAATATCGATATCGATGATTTGCAACGATATTTCGATATTTTTTCATCGAAATATCGAAATTTGGTTTAAAAAGATTAAGAAAATAAAAAAAAAAAAAAGCATAAAAATAGTTTTTCAATATTTTAAATTGATAAATTTATGTTCCTTTCGATATTCTACATTGTTATTAATATTGATGTAGAAGATGAGAAACAATGTTTCGATATTTTTTCATGAAAATATCGATATTTGGTTTAAAAAGATAAAAATTTAAAAAAAGCATAAAAATAGTTTTCCGATATATTAAATTGATAAATTCACGATCCTTTCGATATTTTGCATTATCGATATCGAAGATTAGAAACGATATTTCTATATTT
>NW_027110774.1:0-6825 GCF_000696795.3 Halyomorpha halys | reverse complement strand
GACAGACACACACACACATAAAGTTCTGGTTTTATTTTGTTTTTTTATGGTGTCATAGATAGACCGTGCAACTTGCATACAGGTTATATTAACTTTTGTATTAGACTTATTTTCTTATATAATATATGATTTTAATTATTATTGCAGTTTTTTCTTATATTAACTCAATTGGCTCTCCCACATTACCTTGGCCCTGCCTGGGATGGATAAGCGGAAATCTACATTATATCTGTAAAGAAAATATTTTTCAGTATTAATAAAACGGAGTACCCCAATTTTGTTACGTTTTATTTATATATATATATATATATATATATCCTCTCATATTTGACCAAGAAGAAGGTATAATATCTCATAATAAGCGGTGGTAGATAAGGCCTTCTCTGGACCGGTGTAAAGGCGCAATGGCTACTTATTTAATAGTGAACAAAGAACTAAGAACAAAGCACAAGATAACAAGCAATAAATACAAAAAAAAAAATTGATTACTAAAAGTTTTTGTATTCATTGTTTATCATTTTGTTTTTTGTTCTTGGCCCTGATGAAGACTAGAAAATCTAGAAATTGGTTAATAATATAATTTTAAGAAATTTTATACTTATGAGGCACACAAAAATCTTACCTGTTTCCAGTTATGACCCGTATTTTAATTGATTTTTACATACCTAGGATAGTCGAATTCAAATGCATCCCAATCTAAATCAGTGTTACATCCTGATTCACTGTACAACTTACCATCGGTATGTAAATTGTTGGTACAAAAATCATATTTTGTTAAATATATTAAGAGAATTGTGTTTTTAAAGGGTTTTTAATATAGTAGGATCATTCTTCCATATCAAGATTCTTAGAAATTAATTTGTTCCTAAATTCCTCAGAGAAATTCCAAAAGGCTAAAATAAAATTGTCAGCAATCTTTTATTTTAATCTTGCCCAATGCATTCATGATATTTATCTCCAAATAAATATCTAGCCTTTGTACTTTAGTTTGTAGTTCACTGAATTATTGCAAAGCCTTAAATCATGAATTAATTAGCAATTAAATTTTAATACAGCGATACCCATCAGTTCAGTTTGTTTTCAAAAAGCTCATGAGATCAAATTCAATTAAACGTTCCAGAGATATACACTTAATATTTTCATTTAATTATTTGTGTAATCATAGTTGTTCTAGCTGTGACTATTATTGAACCGTTTTCAGTGATTATTGTAGGATTCCTGTTTGGTTAAGCAATGCTAGAGGAAAATCTGTTGTGACATACCGTTTGTCCGATTCAGTTTGTTGCATTTGTTGCTACAAGAGACTGTTGTTGAGCCTTGTATGTTCAATAAGAGTGGAGGTTGCCCAGGTAGACAGTTGTAGATTTAGAGGGAGCTACTAGCCGTCCTGAAAACATAGCAGACCGAGGCTTCCAGGAAAAGACTCACTCCGCCTCTTATTAGAGGCGAAGTACATTTCCGAGAATTCCTGCCCCAAGCGCTCCATCTCCCCCCTCCATTTGCTTTAAAATCCCATGGAAATATCTCTACCATATTTTATTTCAGTCTCCGTTAAATATTCTCATGGATAAAGAATGTAGGTACATGAAACAAGATAGGTCCCGTGAGCTCTAAGCTGTTGATTAAAACTGCTTGTATTCTTTTATCTTCAAGTAAAAAGCAAGTTAAATTAAGCTTAGGTTTAGCTGTTATAATACATTTTATAGATATAAAACTTAATATACATGCGTTAGAATGCTACTCATGTTTTTTTCATTTAATTTACTAAATGTATTATAATGTACAGTTGTATATAGCAATAAATAAAAAGAAAATTTACATGTGTATAGTTACATAGTGATAAAAAATTGAAATATAATTATTGGAAAATTAAAAAAATTACTGTCTCTAAATATGGCATTACTAGTAAATAGTCAGTCTCTATTTGATAAATTAGTACTACATCTCCGGGATTGAACAGCAGAATTAAATTAATGTCGACTTCAGATTGTACACCTCACATCAACAGCAGACCAATACTTTTTTTTAGCTAGGCAGGAGTGCTGCTGCGAAAATGTTAAATAAGTATAAGAATAAGGAATAAAAAATATTTCTTCAATATATGCTTTTTAGTAAATGTTTTCTAATTCAGCTTCATGGTTTTGACGTCATAGATACCTTATCAGCATTTGAACGCTCTTGTTACGTCTAATTTGATTGTTGAAAATTGCCGAAAATGATGCAATTAGTTTGACGTTTATATTGGTGTTTATCCTGAGTTTATTTGATCTGCTTTGCACATTTTTGTTTAGTATTCGGCTTATTTTTCATGTAACTGTACTTTTATCGCCTTCATATCGTGTGACAACAACCTCTTTCACTTTCCTGGAACTCTCAGGTTTATTAAAAACTAACGTGTTCATGAAACATTCGGTACACTTTGCTAAATCTGTAGTATTTTTTGTAGTTTCCTTTTTACTGATTTTTTATTTATATTTTTAATCAATAATATTCGTAATGAAGTGGTATTGATTTTTTTTTACTGATTTCTAATATGTAAGATTAACTTTTCAACCGATTCGCTTGAAGTCAGATGGATGATCCTGCGATACATAATATATGACCTTCAAGGTTGATTATCCCTTGGTTACACTTCGGGATCTACTAAGAATACACTCTCAAGAACCTCTCATTACGCTGAACTGCCGTGGACAAACCTGGCCTTCGTTTCGGCACGCAACCTACTAGCCTCGAAACCTCTTTTCCGCTTATTGCTAGGCGACGTATGATTCCGATCGTTCCAAAACTTACAAGCTTGCATCAACATTTCCGATGTTGTCCTTTTTTTTACACCTGTTAGACACACCTGAGCTGTTTTTCTTCCCTGCTAACAGTAATGATGTTCCTTTTTTCGGGGAAAACCTAAAAGTAAACAAGGAAAGTCTTGTGATAATTCCAATTATTACCGCCTGGAGGAGGAATCCCTTTTACGCAAGAACGATTATAGCCGTTCATGACTGTTTTTATTTCTGGACTTCCCATTTATAGTCCGATGTAGTGTTAGCACATCTCATTAGCTGATCTTTTTTTTTCTGCCGATGATGTCTGAATCTGTGAGAGTTAGTCACTTCAATTTCAAAGACTTAAGCCGAGATTTGAAGGTCTACTATAAATATATGAATACTTACGTACTAGATCTAGCAAACCTTCGATTATGATATCTTCTTACACCACATCATACGATTTTTTAATTATTGGAGAAGTTTGTTGGGGGGTGCGGTCAGCAAAGAACAACATAAATAAACAAAACCATATTTATTTATTTTATGCCGACGTTTCGACCTGAGTTTCAGGTCTTCATCAGGGGTTATGGCGTAGAAGGTAGGCCTGCAACTCCAGTTTTATGTTGTTCTTTGCTGAACGCAACCCCCGACAAACTTCTCCAATCATTAATCTACGGTCAACTATCTACACCTCATACGATTTTTTGGATGAAATTAATAAATTATTAGTCAATAATCTTACAGTTTGTTAAGTTACTTTTAACAATTTTACTACATTTCGCAATTCTGTGAGAATTTTATTAATGTGTGAATTTGATTCATCTATATCATTATTAAACCTTTTCGTTCTTGCCCAATATTTATTTAATTATTCTTTATAGCCATGAATATCATCAATATGGGACGTCGAAACGTATGCATTCAATTAAGAGTATTTTTTTGTGTATGTGTTAGTCTTGATCGCCTCTTTGAATATCTTCTCCTATTATTGCTGTTTGTTTTGTTTTTTAGTCTATAAATGAATTATAATTAATAAATAAAGTACATTATTTATGCATACTTTGTTTTTGTTTTTTTATTAATCCTCTCATATTTGACCAAGAAGAAGGTATAATATCTCATAATAAGCGGTGGTAGATAAGGCCTTCTCTGGACCGGTGTAAAGGCGCAATGGCTTGGGATCGATATGCCCTAATCCCGCTAAATTTGATGCTTTTGGGGTATAATCAGCAGTCTTCATTAGTATATCTTCCATAAATTATTTTCTATTTATATGTATTTTTTTTGCCTTGGATCTAATTAACACTTCTAAAACTGTGAGTACAGAAATATAAGTGGAAGCTATAATTTTGTTATACTGAACTTCCAAGTTTATTTTGTGGTTTCCCGATTATTAATATTAAATTGTGTTTAATGTACATTTAGGGTTTTAATGTTTACTTGAAATATTTATGAGAGATAGTTGGCCGTGGATGACTTATACGAGAAGATGGTTGGGAGTGCGGTCAAAATAAAACAAATAAGTTGATGTAACTTCATTCCAAAGTTTCGGCCAGAATTTCTAGCCTTTATCAGGGCCAAGAACAGAACAAGATAACAACCAATGAATACAGAAAATAAAATATAAACAGAATGACATAAAGTAAATAATTTTACAGAATGGAATTAATAAAATAAAGTGATGAGAGAAATGGAAAATAAAATGTATACATAGGTAATTGAATAAGTAGGTAAAATAACATAATTAAGGAAATGAAATAAAAACTAAGTTATATAATGCAAAGAAATATTAATATATTAGTTTATTAATAATTTAAAAGTTAAAATTATGGAAAGAAAAATAAAATTGAGAGAAAGAAAATATATGTAACCATTATAATAGATGAAGAGGCAAAATATAAGTTAAATTTAACAACAGAAATGAATAGAAAGAAAAAAAATTGAAAACGACAATAATATAATTATTGTATTTATAATATTATTGTTATTATTATTCAAGTTTACTTGAAATATTCTTGTTTGTACAATTTTTTAAACGTGAGTTTAAGAAATTGTTTATTTACTCTTATTTCTCTCATTTTGTTGATATCTTGATAAATATGCATTTGTTTGTAATTTGTGGATGTCTTCTTTATCAACAGTACATCCCTTGTTTTGTTACTAGTTCGAAGTTAAATTTTGGTTTGATAAATTAATTGTAATGAGCTATAATTCAAAATTATATCTTTAAAGCTAAAAAGTGGAAAAATAGCGCCAATGATGGAATGATAACAATAGTAATAAACTCCAATAATAATAAAAGTTTTTGAACATTTGAATTAAAATATGTTGAAAACTAGAAATCTGAGTTGCAAGTATGAAACTTACACTAGTAAGTTATGCATGTAAATGTTCAATATTTCATCCTATTTGAAATGAGCTATAATTTAAAGTTGTTTCTTGATGTCCCACCGAGTTAAGGAGACAATTACAGGAAACGTTAGCGCCAAAACCACATCGCTGAGGTAAGTAATTGTAGTAATACGTTTTACTTTTGTTGCTGTTGAGATAAACACGTTACATTTTTTTTTGTCTAGCCTTGTTTCCCGCCTTCTTAAAAACTTTCATATTGCTTGGGCAAATTTATTTAAAAGAATTTATTTTTTTATTTTTATTTATTGATATTTACAACTGTATACAAAATACAACAAGTAAATTTGATCATAATGATATAATGATAATGATATGATACAGCATGTAGAGAGACTACCCAGTGGTGGAACTAATGATATCGGGTTCGGGCTAGATCGGTTACATAAGGAACATTTAGGTCTTTATGGATGGTTTTATTATTAAGAAAATAAGGAGCATTGAGGATTTTACGAAGGGTTTTGGATTGTAAGGATTGGATACGAGAGGAATTCGAAGGTTTAGTGGAGCTCCAAAGCTCAACTCCATATGTCCAGATGGGCTTTATTATTGTCATGTAGATCAGTCTTTTGTAACGAGTTGGAAGTTTAGACCGTTTGTCTAGTAAGTGCTGTAATAGTCGGAATCTGTGTGCTGCTTCCTGTCTTTTCAGTCTTGTGTGAGGATTCCAGGTTAGTCGTTTGTCAAGGTGTAGTCCAAGATAACGAATCTGTTCTACAGGGGTAAGAGCCACATTATTAAAGTATACTCTACAGTATACTTTAGGCAGTCTGCAGGTTTACGACGAAGAGTAAATTTGATTTGATGGGATTTATTTTTATACTCCAATTTCGACACCATTCTTCGAGGGTTGTGATATGGGCATTTTTAAATTAAACTTAATCTAAACAATTAATAATGATGAGAGATAGTTGACGATGGTTAGAGGTGCGGGCAAATCATAAGACAAATAAGTTGAAATAACTTTTATTTTTATATTTTGGCCGCATCCCGACCATCTTCTCCTGATATAAACAATTAATTGATTTTCTGTAGGATAAATTATTTTTAAGAATGATAAACTCACCATTAGAAAGAATAGTATTACAATAAATGCTATAGCAATTGACGCAGTATTAGCAAGACATATTGAAAACATTAAATCTAAAGTTTACATTTCTTATTTTAGTTTTCACAATTCAATAATATCAACGTTTACTTATAATACGAATGATAATGTTAACAATAATTTCATGACTTAATAGTGTAAATTAATAAACTATTATTTAATAGTTATAATTAATTAAGAAAGTAAAATAGATGGCAATAATTGTAGATTAATAAATTCAATTTTTGTAACATAAATGTCATTATTAGTAAAATGTTAATATTTCAATTCATTTTCAGTTTCCTTTGGGGCTCCACTAAACCTTCGAATTCCTCTCGTATTCAATCCTTACAATCCAAAATGCTCAATGATCCTTACTTTGTCACAAATAAATTCATACATAGACCTTAATGTTCCATATATAACCAACCGATCTAGCCCGAACCAGATATCACTCCTTCCATTATAAACTCTCTAACCACTCAAACCCCCTAGTTTCTAATCTTGCATCCTCTTCTATCCCTGACAATCCTCCGAGGCGCCTGAAAAGAAGATGGCCACGAGACC
>NW_027110773.1:13123-13657 GCF_000696795.3 Halyomorpha halys | reverse complement strand
ACAGTCATATATCGTAACCTACGAAGGCGTGAGAGTAACTGTGTCGATTAAATCGACCGACCGAGAAAATCGATTCTATAAAGTAGCACTTCTGTGCTTTATTGAATCGATTTTCTCAAAACTGGCTCTTAAGGTTTTTATTAAACTCTGTATATCAATAGAAAATTAAGTGTTATTTAATACCACATAGGTTATATCCTCATTGAAGTAATCTGACAGAGTTATTTATTTATTTAATTCCAGATCACCCTGGTGGGCCTCACATGGTTCATATAACAGTTACATTTTCTTTTTCTTATTAACAATTGATTATAGGGGGTCTCGTACAAAAAACCTAGCTATATACAATATTATAATTAAAAGAAAATAAGATAAAATAAATAGATAAAAATAATTCTTCTTAATAAAAGTGAAAAGCAAAATTAATAACAAAAAAAAACCGTGCCCGTGTAGGCCTCATTTTTCCGTGACAACGTATACTCTATGCTAATATTACATAAATATAAATTAAAATCAATCCAATGTTATATATTT
>NW_027110773.1:8985-10778 GCF_000696795.3 Halyomorpha halys | reverse complement strand
AATTTGTAAAACTAATTTAATTAATTGTAAAAATATATATATATGATACAAATTTGTTTGATGAACTCATTTTTTGTTTATCACGTTTTAAATAAGCCCAGGCAAATAATATTATTTACTTTTATTATTTATTTTAGAAAAATCTTATAATTTTTACAAATTAAGCCATTACTTAGCATTATTGGCGGTGTAAAATAAAACAAATGAAGTAGCTTCATATTGATTCATTCATGTAATTTTTTTTTTCACCATTTTTTTTATTACTTTCGTCCAACTTTTTCAGTAATCCGAACACTCCCTTGCAGCAATTAGTTCGGATTATGAATAATAACAACAACAACAACAACAACAACAACAACAACAACAACAACAACAACAATAATAATAATAATTATAATAATAATGAAGGCCTAACTAACCCGAAGGTTCGATGCCGATACCACCAATCATTGTCTACGCTCTCGTCCTTCTAATGATGCCCCTCCAAACTCAATTCCACTCAATCAGTTTTGACGCAATCCTCTCATCTACGTTTCGGTCTACCCCTCGGACGTTTACCCGTCGGTTCAACCATACAAGCCGCAATGCTATAACTTGAATTATATTTACCGAGTGTAGGTCCCTGAATTTAGTCTTCTAAATTCTCCCGTTAATTCGTCCTTTATCGGAGGGAATATTTTACGTAATACTTTATTTTCGAAAACCTTAAGGCGCTGTTCATCTTTTAGTGTAATAGGGCAGGTCTCGCATCCATAAAGAACAGTTGGAAGATAATAGTTTTGTAAATTCTAATTTTTAAGTTTTTCGATAGAAGGCGCGAGCTAAGCAGTTTCGAAATTGAAAAAAAAAAATTATAATATGAATTCGT
The DNA here is from genome assembly GCF_000696795.3 of Halyomorpha halys. Classification (NCBI taxonomy): domain Eukaryota; kingdom Metazoa; phylum Arthropoda; class Insecta; order Hemiptera; family Pentatomidae; genus Halyomorpha; species Halyomorpha halys. The sequence continues at coordinate 9,910 of NW_027110773.1, read as the reverse complement.
TCGCATTACCGAGATTAAATTGTAGACTTTTCAGCGTGCTCTTGTACTGTGGTCAGAATATAGTGAGATAATAAAATGAAATTTTTAAACTATACGTTAGATATGAGTAAATCAACTCACAGGAGAAAGGTTTAAAGTCCTAAATAATATTCTTCGAAAAATAATTAGATATTACTTACAGATGGCACTGCACCGACCAATGATATAACAACAAGCAGTAAGATGGTTGCGGTTGCCATGGCTGCACAACAGACAATGTACAGACCCGATGAACAAATGGAACTACCGACATTCGCTTCGTATCATCAAAGTGAACTCTGGGGTCAGGCCTTATCGAGTTTGTTATTATCGCCAATACTTTCCTCTTATTCAATATTTATCTCTTACATGTTTATCAGCATCCTTAACACGTCAGCATTTAGTTCCTTTTCCATTTACGACAAAATGAATCAGACCTTATTAGATATATCTGGAAGACTTAACATTTATTTATAGAAATTTAAAACTAAAAAAAAAAATACAATGAGTAAATGTGGATAAATGTTTGATGGTCGATACTTTAATCATTGCTTTAAATTAGAAGATCTCGTTGCCATCTTCTTTTCAGGCGTCTGGGAGGATTATAATGTATTGCTATGGATAAGAGATAGTGGGTAAGGATTTTGGAATGAAAGGAGATATATCGATTTCGGGCCAAATCTGCAAGGATTTTTTTTTCTTCTGTATTCCTATAAAACAAAAAATAAACAGGAATTAATAAAATAATGCATTATGTGAAAAACATAGTTCAAATTGAGTACTGTCTTTTATACCGTAGGTATTTAAAGGTCCTGTGGTGGCATGATCAACGTCAGCAAAGAACAACATAAATAAACAAAACCATATTTATTTATTTTATGCTGACGTTTCGACCTGAGTTTCAGGT
>NW_027110773.1:8689-8935 GCF_000696795.3 Halyomorpha halys | reverse complement strand
TAAACAAAACCATATATATTTATTTTATGCCGACGTTTCAACCTGAGTTTCAGGTCTTCATCAGGGGTTATGTAGTAGAAGGTAGGCCTGCAACTGATTCTGTTTCTTCTGCAACTGATTCTGTCAATCAGTTGCAGGCCTACCTTCTACTACATAACCCCTGATGAAGACCTGAAACTCAGGTCGAAACGTCGGCATAAAATAAATAAATATGGTTTTGTTTATTTATGTTGTTCTTTGCTGACC
>NW_027110773.1:5373-7345 GCF_000696795.3 Halyomorpha halys | reverse complement strand
CTTTGCTGACCGCACCCCCCGACAAACTTCTCCAAAAATGTATAAAGTTCTTCGATAACCAAATCGCTTCCTTTAATCCTCTATACCGTGCACTCAGTATCATCTATACCCTTTTTGCGAGGTGGCAGGGTGGGAAGGGCCCCATCAATCATGTTAACATTACCCTTCCTCAAGACCTTTCTTCTCTCTCTCGACTTTACCACTCTATTTTCTCTTCTTAATCTTACTTTTTTTAATACACCCTATTACGTTTTCAACAGAACACTACACCATGACCTACATATCCCTTTTGTCCTTGACCTCTAAACCTTATCTAGTTTCACCCATCCCTACAGCCCACCTAGAAGGTTAAAACGGCAGTGGCCAAGAGACTTATTGTAAAATAAAAATGGACAATTGGAGTTCTGGCAGTGGTCAGATTCTCCACTCAAGTTGAGTGTATGCGGCTTTAGCGCACTTGCTCAACCTCCACTGGCTCACTACCAGTGATGCGGCGAGGTGTTACCAGTGCCACTGCCGAAATTATTATCAACATTTTTATTTCTTTAGTATATTTCTTTTAAATCTATTTTTAATTATAATTCATTTAAAGTTTCATTATTTTACATTTGTTTTAGTGGTAAACCCATTTGAAACCTCTCGCCATATGATCAATTACAATTAATTAATCATACTTGTGTTGTTATCTAAAAAACTGAACGTTATGTTAATAATAATTATAAATGTTTTGTTATATATGTTAAGTGTAAATATTGTTGTACTGACAAATAAAGAACGTAACTAAAGAGTCATCTTTATAGTTACACAGGAACACTCACTAAAGTCCAAATGAGATACTTATCAGTAGATTCAGAAGTTCAGAGTATTGGATTGTAAAATAAATTACTGGTGATATCAATAAAAACTTAAGATTCTTGTAGATATTTTTAATCCATTATATATGACCCACTATGATCTATTACATGTTGCCATCTATCGGGTATTTTTTAAATTCCGTCTTCCCAGAACTTCTCAGATTTGCGCAATGAAATCCTCTATGTGCGTTTTGCAGTCCCCGAGAGTTTTGAAGAGCCTGAAATAAGTGAAAATCTGTTGGTGCAAGGCCTGGTGAATTGGGTGTGGAAAAAATCGATCATTAACATTACGTTTCAGGAGGGAATTGCTAATCGATATGCGGCCCAATAAATTCTTTTCTGTCAAATTGTTTTAAGCGTTTCTGCGATATCCCGTGTCGTACAGTGAGGGTTGTCTGGGACCAATGCTTGAATTTTATTATCAACAGTTAAAGAACGGTCCGAGCGCTTTGCGTCTTTTAAGTCAAAATTTCCAGTTCTGAACCGAGCACCGGTGTTTTCTCCTAAGATCATGGCATCATCGCCATACACTCAGCAAATTTTGTTAACTGTCTGTGCAGTGAATTTTCTTTTTCAGAAATAAAAATTATTAAATAACGAAAATGAATTTTTTTCCCTTCCATTTTGAGTAAGCCAAACACCACTTAAAGATAAGGAATCTCAGTTGAAACTGATATATAAAAGCACCTTAACTAATACTATTTTAGAATTTGTAAACATTATTGACCAAGTAAACATGATTTTATAAACACAGAGAGAATTAAATTGAAATATTGAAAAATGCTACGAACTTATTTTACGACCCAATAGGTGAGGGGCCTCCGAGAGATGGTCGATTTTTTTTTTAAATATTTTTTATTTATTGATAAATATCACAATCTGCACACAGTTGTAGGCAATAAGTAATACTGATAAATGATCACATTCATACTAAAATAAAATAAATAAATGAATGAAAAAAAAAATGTCTCTAAAATATATGCACACAGAGGAATAAACAAAATGAACATGATCATGTGTATGAAAAAAAATAACATAATGATAAAATAATATAATCTATAGTCACATTTACACTCTAATATACAATATTTACACAATCGACCTGAGGATCCCTGAGC
>NW_027110773.1:3362-4411 GCF_000696795.3 Halyomorpha halys | reverse complement strand
CTAACTATAACTGCCCCTCCAGGGAATTAATCATGAATTAAATAGAAAATATAAATGCATGTTGTTAAGAGCAGGAAGTGTCTCACAATTTTTAGCCCCCTTTTTCCACAATTTAATTTAAGCATAAAATTACACTCGGGACACCTGCAGTATAGCACGGGCAGGTCCCGATGTAACAAAATTGGTGCAATCCGTGTGAGGATCGAGCTCTTACATTTAATTATAAAAATATAATGAGACTTATTAAACATTTTTTTTGTGTGAGACATTTTGCCCACTCTTTTAATTAATTTATCAATTGTTCACAATTAAAATGATAATTAGTGTTAGGCGTAAAAATTGTGATCTAATTAGATTTAAAGAGACGCGGGAGGCCAGGCTTGTTATTGAAGCCTAATCCCAACTGCCTCTACCCTAGGCGCAACTAGGCATTATAAGTTAATAATACGATTACAAAATTAATTTATTATTAGTGGTATTAGCATGTGTGTTTGATTGAGCGTGTATTTATAGTGTGAGTGTGGTTTGTTAATATATTGTCATTATTTCTATAAAAGAAAAACAAAAATTATAATAATTTATTGTTTGTTTTGCATATTATATTTTTGCGTGTTTAATTTATTGTGTACAAAATTTATTTATTGCATGCGTGTGAATGATTGCGTATTTATTGTGTGCTTGCCTGTGTGTTCGTCTATTTATTAATTATATATAATTGCTTATATATTTTTTATTTTAGCATCGGTTCATTCTATATATCATTTCATTCATTTTAATTTAAAAAAAAAAATGGGTTCGAATGACCAGTCAGATGCAGACGTCGAGCGTATTCGGTCAGGCTGCGGCGCGTCAGGCGGGGTCTCCGTAGGTTGGGCTCACTTGCACTCGTCACCGCCGCTGAAGATGACTCGTTTTATTACGAGTGCAAGACACTTTGGCCGGAATATGGGGAAATTTGGGATGTGTTGGACTCCGCGTACGCGTCCCCGGGAGCCTCTGCGATGCCGCCCGATTGGGAAGCGGATTACGACGAGGTTCGGAACGACCTG
>NW_027110773.1:0-307 GCF_000696795.3 Halyomorpha halys | reverse complement strand
CTAACTATAACTGCCCCTCCAGGGAATTAATCATGAATTAAATAGAAAATATAAATGCATGTTGTTAAGAGCAGGAAGTGTCTCACAATTTTTAGTCCGCTTTTTCCACAATTTAATTTAATTTAATCATAAAATTACATTCGGGACACCTGCAGTATAGCACGGGCAGGTCCCGATGTAACAATAAGTAAGATTAAGAAGAGAAAATAGAGTGGTAAAGTCGAGAGAGTGAAGAAAGGACTTGAGGAAGGGTAATGTTAACAGGATTGATGGGGCCCTTCCTGCCCTGCCACCTCGCTAAAAGGGC
>NW_027110772.1:0-3005 GCF_000696795.3 Halyomorpha halys | reverse complement strand
TATATATATATGCATCTAAACAAAGAAAAGATAGATGGTAAACAAAATATCGAACCTATGTGCTAGAAGGAGGAATTCATTCTTGGATAATTTGCGTTATAGTCCGTATGAGGTTGTAAGTATATGTTTGTTTATAAGTGTAAGTTTGTTTACCAAGGAAATTTGTTATCCTATCAGATCTAATTTGGACCGGAGTTTCGTACTATGTATTTATTTATTTATTTTTATCTTTTGATTTTTTTTAATTATTAAAACGCACTGATCTGTGTTATTTTCATGATAGTAGTGATGTGACCTTATATTACATCGGAATTTCTTTTTTCATTTAATGAAATTTGTCTGTTGTGCGCAATTTCTAACGACCCAAATTCTAAGTCTACCCGATACATTTGTAATTAGTTAGCTTCTTGATTACGCTTGAAAACTAGCGAACATCTTGTGCTGCTTGGAAGAGAACGAATTTTAATTAGATCTAACGACTTCGCAGAGATCTAGCCATTACTGTTTTAAAAGAAAAATATGTTATTAGCCATGTTGATAATTGATTAGGCATTAATCTGTTCTAGTTAGGGGCCTATGAATGGTTGCACTGTGATCGTATATGCATCTTCATGTGTATATGATCATTGCTCCATCACAGAGCCTCATTTACTAGTATTTTTTCTTTTTAACTCATATTTAGTATGGATCGTTTTCTTCTTTTTATTTAAACAATTTGTTCTTAATGATAAATAATTTTATTACAGATGGTATATAACTTAAATATTATTGGATATTCATTAGATTTATTTAGAATCTTTATACATCATCAATACTTCATTTTTTTTATTATTATTAAAATACCTTATGATTTACAATTTGTTATAATATAATTTTTTTCCTTTACATTTGATATTTCTGATTTTCATTTAAATAAATATGATATAAATATAAATCTATATTAATATAAAATATAAATAAAACTTATATATATACACACATAATATTTTTATTTATTTACGAATCCTTGCGATTGGGGTTAAACTTTGGTGATAATGGATTTGCTCTATTTGAGTTAAATTTTATGACCACCACCTTGGTCATCTTCCTTCATTATGGCTAATCACTTTTAATCATTAATAATATATTGTATATAATATTTAGGAATATAATATTATAGAGGAAAAAATTTATTCTTCTTGGTGCTCGGTATCAGTTTTTGCTAAATCTGTTACTGAAGTTTCTGATTGTTGATTATCCAAAATTATGGTAGCAGAATATCTCGGTTGCTCCCACGTATTTCTGGGCGAACATCTTTCTTGCACTATTTAGTTATATGTTTTATTATTTTTTTTTTTTTCGATTCCTCTAAACCAGAAAACAAAACATGAATTAGTAAATTGCACTTAAATGACGTTCCTATCTAGCGGAAAGTGTTGGAACTAAAGACCGAAGTCAAGACCTTATGAGAAAGATAAGGAGTCCCAATAACTTGAGTTTAGAGTACCGCTTTCAAACAATGAAAATTGTGGTATTGTATCTTATCATTCAATAAGGTTATTTGTAAAATTGCATATCAATGCTATTTAGCCAAAAATGACCTCATTTTACCAAAAATGTTTAGGAAAAGAGCGAAATTTTGGGAAACACTTCCCATGTAAGAGTAGGAAAATCCGGTATAATTATTGGAAAATTTTAGCTTTAGTCTTACTTCTTATACCTCCCCAGGTTTTTCATAATACGAAAATTTCATTATTTTTTTTTTTACTGTAAATGCGTTCGAACTAAAAATGGTTAAACATGGAGTTACTTTCTCATTGTTAAATACTTTCTAATTGTATTAAGACTTATAAAATAATTATTAATATATTTTTAATAAGTTTATTATTTATGGTTTATTTCCCTATATTTTAGTTTATATTAATGGCCTTCATTACTCTATAAATGGATTCTGATAAGATTCCTGTGGAATGAAATTCAATCACTAATCACCAGTTGGCTGTCATGAAGGTCCCTTGCTATCGACATTGTGCAAAGCCAGATCGTAATAACCGCATTCCATTGTTTTGTTTGTTTCAATTTGGCCTATCGATTTCATTTGTATGGTGAAGTCCAATCTGTAATAATACAGTCGAGCAAGATTCTAATTCCCTTGATGTTTTAATTCATTGTAGTTTTAAAGGTTTAGCATGCTAACGTTTAGTTCAGTATCCATCTTATATCTTTAAAGCGTTGTAACTTAACTATTTATCAGTGAGACTATATTGGTTAATTAGTGTTATTATATGCTAAATAATAAGTTAGTATTCGAAAAAAGTGTCCACATATCGTTCGTAATAATGAAGTGAACCTTATAAGGGCCGTTCATACGGTGGCTGTCAGTTAAGTCTTTGTCACAACTTTCTCAGGCACTGCATTAGTTTAAACTACAATGACAGTTGCCGCAAACATTTGCTGTCGTGCCAATTCTGTAGAGCTATCTTAATTGTTGATGGTATATATGTCAATGGTCAATGAAGCTACCGTCACGTTAACTGCTACATTTATGCGCCTTGACAGAGAACTGTTGCACTTTAGGCACAACTGTAATAGAGATTTGTCGGAGAACATTGTTGTGTTTCGATTATTTTTATTGAAACGGTTCTTTTCAAATTATTAATCTTATGAAAATTAATCGTGATTGGGCAGTGGCTGTAATGAAAATTTTTCCTATTGAATTTTAACGGGTTTAGGTTCGACTAAATGTCACCGTTTGAACAGGATTCTGTCCCGCTTTCAGTACTACGAATATAGAAAGCTAACTAATACCTTGTAAACTAGCCTTTAAGTAATATAGCTTCATTATTGAGTTATATTGCGCACAGTACCAATAACTATTGTATTTAACCCGCTGGCTAAATGTTTTTGTGTCATAATTAAGAGAAACAGTATATAAATGTAAATAACCGCATTTTACTATCAATTATTAAGAGAAAACAATATAATACATTTTTGAACGAAAGTGGCCACAGAACTAGTACAATCTA
>NW_027110771.1:12954-13411 GCF_000696795.3 Halyomorpha halys | reverse complement strand
TTAATTATCGCATTCAATAGGATTATAATTATACTTAATATCACACATTATTTCGGACAAGAATATAATAAATTATCTTAAACAAAGTAATAAAAGCTTAACAGACTTTACACCAAAAAGCCTGAAACTAGGGTTTATATGTAAGGTAATAAAATATAAATATGTTAATACAATTATTTTAGACTTCTCACTGAGAATTTGTTATACAGTTATAGATTCGAATATTTTAAATAAAATAAATTTACAGCCATTTTTGCTAACAAAATGTTGCTTTCGCATTTGTCATAATAATTGTTTTATCTAGGAATAATAAAGAAACTATTAAAACAACTATTCATGAAAGTTGAGATTTTTAAGAAAAAAAAAAAAAAAGAACAACCACCAATTCCGAAAGCCTTTTCTACAAGAAAATGTTAAAAATAACACAATGAGTTGACGACTGGAGAACAAAATCCAA
>NW_027110771.1:9910-12109 GCF_000696795.3 Halyomorpha halys | reverse complement strand
TATTTATTATTAATTTATCAATTATTAATTAAAAGGTAAAAATTTTACACCAAAAAGCCTGAAACTAGGGTTTATTGTATATATTGTTATTATTTTGTATAAGATACTTTTTTATATTCTGTTTCCTACTTTTGATTACACCTTCTATAAATAATCATATCTAATTAATACATAAATAATTAATCTAATAAATAATACAATTGAAAATAAATTAATTATTTTTCTTTAAGTTTCATTTCTGATTATTAATATAAAAAGAAACAGTCAAATAAATTAATAAATAAACATTTTAACAAATTATATTGAAATACTTATTTATTCGATTTGTTTTATTTGTCTATTAAAGAGTATAATACATTTAAAATATTCATAAATTAGAAAATTAAACAAAGATGCATGTACAAAGATCAACAGTCGCTGCTTTGCTTGAGAACAGTGACACTTCAGGCAAAAAACAAAATTATTTCAGTAGCCTGGGTTACTTTTTGACAACACTACTAACAGTTGGAAATTCTTTTAAAGGAGAGTAGAGAAAGAATCTCCCTGAATAATAAGAAAGAACTTCTGATTATTAATAGATATATAAAAATATATAAAAGTTTTATGGTGAAATAATTTAATGAAATTGTAGAATAATAATATAAACAAAAAATATATATAAAATTTAAAAAAATAATTTCATTTAATACGGATTCACATCTTAATTACACATTAGGATTGAGCTTTATTTATTGACATTTACATGTAAAAGGGCATTATGCAGTTGGAATAAATATTTAAGAATATAAGGAACAAATACAAAAACGAACATCAAAAGTGTAGAAATGTGATAAAGCTGGTCGTACATAGCGGACCGCGATGGTCTCAACGTACCGCACCCTTGAGAGCAGTCCAGTTTCATGAAGTCGCTAGCAAATAAAGATTTTTATTCCTGGCCTGCTCTTGCGTATATTCTCTTATGGCCGCCTTCTGGGGTTTTCATTTCGTGAAATATTGATACGGATTAAGCGGCGCGGCAGTAAAGAGGCGCCACCTTTCAGTGGGGAGCTACCCTTCCATATTTCCGAGAGTAGATAAGGCCCCTGTCATGAGAACTTGATCCGGGTCTTCTTGATGTCTTCCTTCTCTGTAGGATTCTCCTTCTTATAAGGGGGGCTTTCTCGTTTCTGAAAAAGCAAATACTGAAAGATGTAAAATATTTCCAAATAAAAAACAAAACAATACTTTCCTTGTAATAAGAAAATATATTATGAAACCTACCCTAAAACCTAAGATAAGTCGCGCTTAAGCGATTTTTTAAAATATTTGTAATAATTTTATTGCATGATAGGCTGCTCTGCTTCAATAGTAGCACATATAAAACAAAATTTGATTTTATTTTAAAATGCAGGTGTTCCTAAGGTAGACGGGATATTTTTTCTCTCGTGCCCCTTAAAAGAATTTCCAAATGTTAGTAGTGTTGTCAAAACGTTTCCACAGTCTACGTTTCAATCTACAGAACATGACAAATTCAAACTAAAATAATTTTGTTTATGTCTGATGTGTCACTATTCTCAAGCAAAGCTGCGACTGTTGATCTTTGTACATGCCTTTTTGTTTAATTTTCTAATTTATGAATATTTTAAATGTATCATACTCTTTAATAGAAAAATAAAACAAAATCAAATAAATAAGTATTTCAATATCATTTGTTAAGATGTTTATTTATTAATTTATTTGACTTTTTTAAAAATATTAATAATCAGAAATGAAACTAATTTATTTATTTTTAATTGTAGTTATGATTATTTATAGAAGGTGAAGAGGGAACACAGTAATCTTAAAAATTCCTATAAGAAAAAATCTATGAATGAATCATTGTGTTTTTATTTTTAATGAAGTAATATGTGAAAATTAAAAACATATTATTAAATTATTATTATTAATATGTTGTTTTACTTTTGTTTACAGTTTTAATATTCTTTTATTATGATTATTATATTCCTATTCTATTTATTATATTTTTTTAAATGAACATTTGGAGCTCTAATACCCATTGCATTGTGGAAGCTTGTATTATTATTATTCAACAAATAAATAAAAGAAACAAATAATAAATTAATGTTTAATTATCGCATTCAATAGGATTATAATTATACTTAATATCACACATTATTTCGGACAAGAATATAATAAATTATCTTAAACAAAGTAATAAAA
>NW_027110771.1:3953-5450 GCF_000696795.3 Halyomorpha halys | reverse complement strand
ATGCTTAATTCAGGGATTTATTACCCTCAGTAACTTCTGCATATGCCTTCAAAACGCACTAAATTTAATTTAATTTTATGTTCAAAGTTTAGCCTTGATTTCAAAATGGGATTAATTCTTTAATTTTGTTTACCTTTTGGGTTTTCTGTATAGTTTTAATATTCAAATATTTTCGAATTTGTGCATTTCTATGAATTAGATTAATATTGTAGTTTTTTCTTTTATACACTCCAGATTAACCGGCTCTTCCGCTTAACTGGCTAAAATGTGGTACTGCTGCTCTACTGACTCGTAGAGAAGCATAAGATGGATTCTGTTGTATATATTGTTTAAATGTAACAATATCTCTGATGAAGAGGAAGAGTATTTGCAATAATTATGGAAAACATCAAAGTGTGAAAGCCAACAATGCTTTAACACAATACCTTTTACTGATGCAACATTAAGTATTCCATATAAAAACCATTGTTTATAAGGGAGTGACCCTGAGTCAACATAATAAGTCTAGGGACCAAGGACTGGAGTAGGGACGCCACGTGACTGAGGGCGCACTATTGAACTTAATGGAGATGGTTATTGATAAAAAACAAGGAGGGTGGAAGGTGGGGTACCGTATCCATCACGAGTCGATCCATCAATGAAGTCAGCGAAGGGAAAGGAGAGGGCTACAAGATCACAAGATTTGGATACTAATGTTCACCAACAATGACAGAAATCTCAACCACGATAACTTAGTAAAATATGTATATTAACATAAATCATTTTTTAAACACTTATTAACTGGTTTGAATTCCTAAATATCTAGATTGCAATTAACAAAGCTGTTTCTATTTTGTTTTTTTTAATTTTTGAATCCGCTATTTTAACTTATTTACATTTCAATAAATAATGATAATTGCATTACATGATTGCATTGTAAATTTATGACTTATGTAGATATTAATAATACTGTATCGTATAGAGTATTCTTGCAAATAAAGTTTTCTTGCAGAGAGTTACAATGCTAGAGAAACAAATATCAAGTGCAGTGTGTAAATCTCTACCATTCTTCTGTTGATCATTTATTTAAAACTAAATTTTAGCTATTCAATGACTACTGTTATATGAAAATATAATTCAGACTAGCAAAACGGAAAAATCCATTGGTCGTGTTCCCGCCAGTCATCCATTACTTTTTATGATTTTATATATTACATATTATTTTTCTAAAATATTTGACTTTCCAAGTCCATATAATGTGTCTGTCTATATTACTATAGTTGTTTCCATAAATGTGTTTTCAACCTGGAAAACTATTATTACTATAAAAATAATATTATTCCACTATTATTAGTAGTTGTGAGAACGGCATTTTTAAATACAATGAAACTATACAGGCAGCTTTTTAGGGTCCCCAAGAGGAGTAATTTATCAATATCATTATTTAAAATGATTTTAAATTATTTGAATAAAAATGCTCTAATTAAATCGAGAATAAATGTTAAGATTATTTTCGGA
>NW_027110771.1:1275-1578 GCF_000696795.3 Halyomorpha halys | reverse complement strand
CATTAAACTTTACTTAATTATATCATCACGCGGAGTCCCCTTACCTCCAAATATTTAAGTTGAGTTCCCAAAGAACGGGCACATCAAATCTCAGATAAGTATATCACTGGATACCTTCAAATACCAACGATAGAAAAAGGCTGTACTCAATTCGATTTATGTTTCATTATGTTGCTTTTTACTAATCCATGTTTATTTTTCTATTTTAAGAGGGATCAGAAAGAAAATCTTAATTATAAAGTATTTTATAAGCGAACAAAACCGTTTGTAATCGTGGTTTAAACAAAATTTGATCATTTATAA
>NW_027110771.1:0-1225 GCF_000696795.3 Halyomorpha halys | reverse complement strand
AAAATCTTAATTATAAAGTATTTTATAAGCGAACAAAACCGTTTGTAATCGTGGTTTAAACAAAATTTGATCATTTATAACTTTATTGCCGATATTAATAAGAAAAATCCGATAGTATAAATGTTGAAGCAGATTCATCATTTTCAGCGCTCAACAGAGAAAGATATAGTAATACAATCAAGCCTACGGTTTACGGTGGCTGTTGTTGGGTAACTAATCGGATTTGATTCAATTTATTTTTGAAAATATTTTGCTACTTGGATTGTTTATAGCAGACGGGAGCTGTTTGTAGTAATCAGGCGATGGCTAATTGAAAATAATCACTACGACAGCTCCTGGGCCAACTGCCCTCGCCCGACTACTGTAAATTACAAATTTAGATTTCCCTATTCTGGTGGTTAGTACAATTTGAATTGTAGATACTTCACCTTATTATCAGATCGGAAATGTTAACTCAGCAGCCGCAACTTAATCAATGAGAAAGTTTCGTTAGGGTCCATTGAGAAAATTATTCCAATTGCAATGGATCGCATTATCTCTGGCTTTTAGGGAATATGCTGTCTGTTGAAAGATGTTAAAGTAGTTAAAAATATTTAACAACACTGCCTTTCGTGGAATAATAACAAATGTAGTAAGGGATTTAATTTATTTGTATACATATTTTAATAAAGGATTTTTGTTTTGTAATATTTTTTTCCCCCGATCCCTCTAAAACAGAAGTAAAAAGTGAATTAATAAGTGCATTACTGTGAAAAAGAAAAGTAATTCGTGTTGGGGCTTACCTTTTACTATCTTTGGTATTTTAAGGTTACATGTTATGTTTATTTGTTATATATGTGATATCCATTCTAAAAAAAAGGTGCTATTTTAAGTCCGGAGGTGAGGGGCCTCCTCAAGTTTTGTAATTGTTATTTATTAATTATTATATACAATTTGCCACAAAGCTATAATCGATACGTAGTTCATTATAAGGAATAAATGTCTTTTATATGTTACATTTATGTGATTTGAATTTCTTTTTTCTTTGTTTTTTCACACATTTGTTTTCTTACAGTAGGAAAATTTTACAAAAACCTAATATAAAATAAATAAAAAAATAGTGAATAAACATGATTTGTAAATAATGGAGAAAATAATAAAAGCTTTGGTAATAAAAACATATACACAATAAATAAATTTTATGTATCAAGTTTTGTCTAAGAGAATGTGTATGGTCCGTTTGTGA